>NC_142877.1:6161739-6316413 GCF_051225735.1 Oryctolagus cuniculus
CCTCTGAAATTCCAGTTCATTTGTTTTAGCAAACTGTCTCTAATAAAATGTTATTTCTATTAGATTTCCAGTCCATCACAACAGTATTTTTGTAAACTATAATAAATATGAATTTCTATAAATATAAAATTATGAAAGATATAAACAATAGAAATTCCATTTATTTAGTATTACATTCAATAAAATTGTCTAACCGGTATAAACCTTTATAAAGGCTTACTCTTAATATCTGTATTGATCTTATCGTGAAGAGTGGTAAAGAGGTGACATTATAGTGCAGGCTCTAGAGCCACATTCGATGTGAAGGCACTTCAGAAGCTCATGGAAAATGAATTAAAAGATAAGCTCCGTGGCTAGCTCTTGCCATAGTGGGTCAAACTGCCTCCTGCAATGTGGCTGCTCTGCCTCCTCTTCCTGTCCAGCTCCCTGCTAATGCATTTGGGAAGGCAACAGAACATGGCCCAAGTGCTTGGGTCCCTGCTGACCATATGGAGAACCTTGATGAAGTTCCAGACTCCTGGCTTTGGCTTTGCCCAGCCCCAACTCTCATGGCCACTTGTAGGAATGAACCAATGAGAAGAAGAGCTCTTTTTCTACAGCTGTCCCACTGTTACTCTACGTTTAGAATAAATAAAAAATACATCTCGAAAAAAAAAAAAACAAATGTATTTTGGCGCACAAAAATGTAAAATCATGCATCATTTGTTAATAATAATCATTTTTATGAATGCTCTGAAAGTCACCCTTAGCATCACTCTAAACTACAATTCTTGCCCATCCTTTCCTTTTCTTTATTCTCAATATGAGGCTACAAATGTTACATAGCTCAGAACATTCTCATTGCCATATCTTTATATTCCCAATCACAGTATTGTCTGCACCTTAATATGATGCTAGTAGTATGGTTGTTGAAAATATGGGACAGACATCTACCAAAAACTTCATACAAAATTGTTCTTCAGGACCAAGACAAGATGACTTGTTATTATGTCAATTTGATGGTGAGCATGTGAACCTGTTAACTGGGAGGTTACCAGGAAGACAGGGCTATTCTCAGCCTCTTGTTCAGGGTGCTCAATAAATTAGCTACAGACAGAACAGCAGTTTTCCTTTCAGGCTTGTAACTGAGAGACAGCACATTCAATGTAAGTGAGTGCGTCCAATGGTCGCCCAGGAAACAATTTTGCAATCTGTGTTTAATTAAATTCATTGAGTTTTCCCAGTATTACAAGCAGTTCATTACTGTCATTTCCCCCACAGATGACTCTATTCCTCAGTACCACTTACCCACTTAACACCTTCTGGCGATGGCCAGTGCCAGCCATTTGCCTTCACAATGCCAAAAGTAATAAGTTCCGGTACAGAGCATGGACGTTGCATTATTATATATAATCTTTCCTCTGTGTGTTATCATTCAGCATAACCACCCTTCTGGATTATAGGGAATTCTATGGCAAATAATACTGCCTCCATATTGTTTTTCCTCCCTGTTTCTGTGGTTTGCTGCCAACAACCAGGCACTCTGTGGACCCGAGGCAGACTGTTTGCCATTGTTACAATGTCTGAGCATTGCTCAAGGCCTCGCTGAAGGGGATTATGTGGAATGCATTGGCAGCACTACATCTGCTGCTTGTGAAATCTTTTTTATTTTCCTTTTTTCCATGAAGCATCATCCAGAACATGGCTTATGTAAGGCACAATTTTGCTTTTCTCCGCAACAATGGGGTATTTGTTTTCTAAGCTTAAATCTGGGTGTGAAAGGAAGTGTGTGTGTGTGTGTGTGTGTGTGTGTGTGGTGGGGGAGTTGTACACATTGAGCATAAAACTATGAGTATTCTATTGTGAAATCTTGGGAAGATGAGCTATGGCCCATGACATCAAGAACCATCAAGTTAGCAGAAGAAAAATATATCAAATTACTATTAGTATCTTGCAAAGCAAAAACTAATTGCTGGGATTTTAATTTTGCAACCATCACATAGAAGTTGGGTTCTCAAAAAAGTGTTTCCCCAGTCTGAGAAGTGACTCCTCTTTCTCTTCTCTCACATTCTGTCAATAGCACATTTATTAATGGTCATTACGCTTTTCTCTTTAGTATTTCAAAATGTCTAATATAGTACATTTCTAATGTCATTTCTTTTTTGGCATTTTCACTTTTCTTTATATATAGATAGATTTTATGAATTTCATAGGTATGATTCCAAGATGACAATGATACTTTCCACCCTTCTCCCTCCCCTCCCTCCTCCTTACTTTTTTCTTTATTTTTTTGCTATAATATACTTTCAATTTACTTTGTAATCGTAGCCTCAAAATGCTTCGATATTAAACTGTGAACATGGGGAAATTGATGAGATGCCAGAAAAGGAATTCAAAAGAATGATGGTGTGATTACTTTATCATCAGTTCAATGGGAAATTTGGTTCATGGATGTTATGGAAAGGAACTATCTTGTGGTTAAATTGGCAACAAGACAAACTACAGCAAAATCTGGATTAAATAAAGATAAACCATGCTTTTTTACAATATGATTTCTCAAAGCTGGTATGTGGCTAGAAGGCCTTAAGAATTTTGAAGTGGGGAATTGGAAACGTCACTCTCGGCAGTGTTCTGGTGATAGAATACTTCTGTCCTTTTCCATTTGCCTACAAGCTATCTCACAGCCTCACTGAGTACCTATATGACGCCTTCCTCATCCTCAAATCTTCTCCATCCTCCTGTGGTTAGGCAGAATGTGGTACCGAGCATTGGCAAGGGGTCTGAAGCAAACTGAAGCATAACAAAATGTGCGTGACTTCTACCATCCCTGTCTTCTCCTGTCGTGGCCAAAGTGGAAGGTGCATGAGGAGCTACTGGGATCGAAAGTTGGAGAAAGAGAGTCTGTGTCTCTGATTTAGTGCTGAGACAAGAACAAAGCTACAGTAGAATTTGCATGAATGAGAAATATACTCTAACAGTGAAGACATGGTGGTTTTGCAACACTGCAGCGCAGCCTAGCCAACCTCGTCAGCTTCATCAACAATGAGGCCATTGAGGCTGCCGTTCTTCATCTGCAGCCTGAGTTATCCTCACACAATAGTGACCATGGTACCTTCCTGACCACACTGCACATTCTTAACTTGTGTTCAGATTTCTTATCAAATCATTATTTAATAAGTATTTGGAAGAAAAAAATTCAATGTGTGAATAAAACCAGTATAAATTCTATTATTTGCCAAAAGATTTCCAAAAGAAGTTGTATGTGAGGACCCCTATATCAGAGAGAAAATTCTTTCTTTTACCCAGATAGACTTTGCAATATAGAGACAAGGGAAGCCTTTGGTCCTGAAAGGAACTCCCCAAAAGAAGCCATTCTATTGGAAACCTAAATGTCTTCATTACAGCAACAACATTTATTATGTCCAGGGGTTGGCAGGAAATTCTCCTGAGTACTATAAAAATTTACATAATTTGTCCCCTGGGATTTTATGGTCAAAAGCAGCAGCACTTAACAACCCCCACACCCCACGCCCAGGCCTGCCTCAGCACACATGGCAGATAGCATTCACTCATGTGAGCAACACATCTGCATGTTCAAACTCAGGGTCGTACGCCACTCCTAGCAAACATTGCTCCTACTTCCCTTTCTCTTCCACTCAAGAGAGCTTACTGGAATACGAGCACGTCGGAGGGGTATCCAAGGAACAGCCTTGAATGTGTCCTGTTTGTTTAAAGGAAGCTTTGTAAACGCTGGTATTTTCATCTTGTAAGTGAACTTACTTGGAACTTGCCCAGTGGCTGACCATCATGCAATGAAGATGATGATAATATTTTTGGAGTGCTTTTCCATACACAAAGTATTACTTCAGCTATCAAATATAAATGTATAGGTTTTTTTATATCAACTAATAAATTCTTAGCCCTTACCACAAGCATCTGAAAGGGTCATACTGTTTTCTGTTTGGTTCCTTGAGGCAAAGAGGAACAAGTATTCCTATAATTAACAGAGCTGAGATTAAGTCCTCCAAGCTGATGTCAAAACTCACATCCTTTTTTGTAACACTGAAAGATTATAAACTAATACAAAAAAGCACTAAATGTCCTAAAATCATATATCACAGTGTTCTCATTTGAGACCCACTAGGCATGCACACACTGCTCTCAGTTCACTGCCCAATCTGGAACTAAACTTTCCCTCCCTTAGGACAGGCTGAGAGGATCGCCCATGACATCCTTCACAACCTTGAGGATCTACAGCTCTTCAAAGAAGCACTGACTCAGCTTCCATCAAATCAAGGCAATGGGATTATGGAAAATGGCACACTGTTTCATTCTGCATCAGGGAACAGCTCTGGAGCTGGAGTTCTGGGATTCAGAAGTTCTCCACCTCTTACTTCACAACAACTCTGGTTTCCATTTGTTCATTCATCCCCAGTCATTAAGGGAACTCATATGAAATAGCACTAAATGGTGCTTGACGCCATTCTCAGGCCTACAAACACAGAACTGGGCAGCTGGTTGCCCTCTTGGTACTTACATTCCAGTGGGAAGAGACAGAGCATGAACCAGGACATAGCAGCATGGACTTCAGAGACCAGTTACCTAAAGGGAAGAATTCAGAGCAATGTGAGTAACAGCAATTATACATAGGATAAAAGAGAAAAATAAATCACCAAAGAAAAATAAAAGTCTGTGTTGAACATAATGTTTACAGAAAGTAAAGACTGCAATGCTCTGTCTATACTGTTTTGACATGAAATTGCAGATATATAAATACTGAAAACACTGATGGCTTCATTTGTGACATTTGTGAATTGCTTTCTTCTTATGTTGATCTTATTTCAAACTGGTTTCTATAGCATAATGATCACTTTAAACATTTCCCTTCAAGAATGAAGTAAAAATCTTTGATACTACTTTAAGAAAGAAAGATTAGGAAAAACACAAAAATGAACAATAATCATGTAATGTTGATGTGACCTGCTTGTCAGTGAATGAGAACAATAAAGATAATAAAGCAACTTAAGGATGTTTGTGGTATAGTGAGAAACAGTGAATCATTTATGACAGCTAGTATAATCATGTAGCATTTCACATGCATAAAAAAGGAGGTGAACCCTACTCAGACAATGGCGATGGTTGAATAGTTATGGAACTTAGATTGGCACTTATTTTTGGTACTGATGAAATAAATTTCAGTTAAGATATTTTGAAATAAAATAAACACTTTAATAATCTCAAAATATCTCTACTTTGAGGGAAAACAAAAATTTTCATAATTTAACTTTCCTACAAAGTATTATTCTGTGGAAGTTTGAGTATATGTTGCTCTTGCAAATGAACTTCCTAAATGTCACATAAATTCATTTTCAATTCGGTAGTTAATCATGGCTAGACAGACACATTCTGTAGGTAAGCTACTTAATCTATCAAAGACTTGGTCTCTTCAAGGTTAGTTACAAGTGGTGCTTCACTGATTTTTCTGCTTATTTTTTGTCTGTGTCGAAGTTACTTCCCCTATAAATCTAATTTACAAGTTTTCTCCTCACTGTCGTTTCAGGTAACATAGCTATTTTTTTTCTCATAAGCTTGTGACAACTTTTGGAAGTTTTTGTACATCCCTTTTGCTTTTCATTTCTTTGCATACTTAGCAGATTCTGTACTGTTTTTATACTAAGCCACTCACATTTTATATCTCGTCACTTAACATGTGGAGTGCAGTGGGATTTCCTTTCAGAATAAGAAAACTTTTTATAATTATTTTGTTATTTTAAATAGAAAGGGAGGGAGGGAGAAAGAAGGAGAGGGAGACTGACTGACACAGAAACAGATATAACTTCACTTGGCTAGTTCTTTTCTCAAATGCTCATAACAGCCAGAGCTGGGTCAGGCTTAAACCACCAGCTAGAAACTCAGTCTTAGTATCATATGTTGGTGGCCACAAAGTAAGTACTTGAGACATCACCTGCTGCTTCTTAGGTGTGCATCAGCAGAACTGGGAATGAAGCTGAAATTTTTTTTTAACTTTTATTTAATGAATATAAATTTCCAAAGTACGGCTTATGGATTACAATGGCTTCCCCCCCATAACGTCCCTCCCACCAGCAACCCTCCCCTCTCCCACTCCCTCTCCCCTTCCATTCACATCAAGATTCATTTTTGATTCTCTTTATATACAGAAGATCAGTTTAGCATACATTAAGTAAAGATTTCAACATTTTGCTCCCACACAGAAACATAAAGTGAAAAATAATAGATGATTTTTTAAACGATGATGAAATCAGATCAGACCTATTGTCATGTTTAATCCCAGTGAGAGTCAAGTTGGGAATTGCTAATTTCTTCTTTTTTTTTTTTTAACAGAAGATCAGTTTAGTATACATTAAGTAAAGATTCCAACAGTTTGCACCCCTATAGAAACACAAAGTGAAATATACTGTTTGAGTACTCATTATAGCATTAAGCCTCAATGTACAGCACATTAAGGACAGAGATCCTACATGAGGAGTAAGTGCACAGTGACTCCTGTTGTTGACTTAACGAAGCTGAAATTTAACCCAGGCATTCTGCTATGGGATGCAGGCAGAGCAAACAGCAGCTTAACTGCTACATCTAATGCCCACCTAAGAATTGGCATCTTTTGTTTACAGAGACAACTGGTCAGCAGCATTTGATCTAATAAACTCAAAAACCTGCTTTTTCTGGACATCCTAGGTATTTGGGCAGTTGTAGCGTCATGTCATTTTATGTGTGAATTTGACTATTGTGCTATTTGTACAGAAGAATTTGCATAGGTTGTTGATGAGTATTGACACCTTGTTTGATGCTCATTTCTTTCTGATGGTCAATCCAGAAACAAGATGAACATGGGCCGCAATTCCAAAGCCAGAACAGGTGAACGTCAGACCCGCAATGGATGCTCTTGGTGAGCAGTTGTAAGGTTACACTGGCTGCTTTTTTCCTGGGACCCAGCAGTGCAGCAATGTTTTTGTGCTAGAAGTCCCCATTGTGACTGCTCAGTCTTTTCTGCCCTTCTGTCATTACATTGCTTGTGTAATATGCAGATTACATAATCCATTTCTTCTCTCTTTAATCATTATGAATTCAAGCATGTATTTTGAAACCACTACACATCAGGCAATGGTCAATTCATTGGGTTAAACCAGACATTAATCCTCTGTACTTGAGGGTCTTCTACCAGAGCACAGACAGGGAAGAATTTTAAAAAGTAAGTAAGTATGGTACTATAGAGGGTGATAAGAGGTAGAAAGGACAGAAAACAGGGAAAGGAATAGAATGGTGACGTTGGAGGCTGGCCGCTTGGGTATGTGGTCAAAGCCCCTCCACCCTGAAAGACTGGCATTTGAATCCAGGTCTAAAGAAGTGAAATTTCCCACGGGCTGAATAGCCAGGGGCTGTGTATCTGGCAGAAGAGATGGGAAGAACAAAGGTGCAGCCATGGTGACACACCTGGGATACTGAGTGATAGAGAGAAAGCCACTGTGGCTTGATCAGAATAAACCAGGAGAGGGTAGCGGAGAAGACGTAAGAGGAGTAGGCGTAGTTCAGGTCAGGTGTCCTCCAGTGACAGTCACGGGCATGATCCCACATGCTGACCATTTTGGGGAAATTAAAAATGATTTTCACAGTTGAACACTTGCAGTAGGTATGCTGATAGGGAATACTTTGAACAGCAATTAAGCAAAATGTTAACTACCCCCCTCAAATTTTATTCTTATAATACTTAGTTGTATATTGCAAGAATTATACATTTATATTTTAATAACTTTGTTATTGATGTTTTGAATCTCATCAGAAAGTTTGCCAATATCTATTTTCTCTGTTTTCACAAAAGTACCTAACTGTATCCTTGATTTTGCCTCTCAGTTCAAAATGTGGAGAGTATTTATTCACTGTCTCCATTGAAGAAGTTGGTTGATCTGAGTTATACCATGCTAACTACTATGAGAAGACGTCTTTCTTCCTTTAATCATCCCAAGATTTTTTTTAATGACATCAGGCACAATTGTTTCTTACAATAAATGTGTTTATTGTATGCCAGAGTATAGCATTATTAGGGAATAATGCAAAAAACCCTCAGTAAATAGCAGACACTGAAACTATGAAGCTATTTCTGGCTCTGGCTCTCTGTTCTCTCAGTCCTGTGTCAATCTAACTTCACAAACCACATGGCCACGCCTCTCTGGAGTCTGCCCACCACCATATGTGGCACCCCTGCCCTCCCACACAAGAAAGCTCCTGGGCTCCTCCCACATCACCTCTCCCTTACCTGAAGACTTTCACCTCATTTGCTGCCTTCTCTTTGGTTTTCCAGGAGTGCAGAGTGCACAGAGTGCTCTCAGCCCAAGGGGACTGTTCCACAGGCTTGGAATGGAAGCCTCCTCATTTCAGGGAATGATTGCTTCCCCGATCCCTAGCAACCGTGGGTTCCAAGCACCATGTCATCCCAGCTCCTCCTCGTGTTGACCACACAGAATGGGATCAGTGCTCTACCAAGCAGCCCTAACGCATTCATGATCACGTTCTCACTCCAGGGCCTACTGAACACCTGCACTGTACTCACCCAGGATTCTCAATATTAAGTTGCAAGTACTTGAGCCCTAAGTTACATGTGCTAGATGAGCCCATGTGAATGGAAACCCAGATTCTGACTTTTAGCATACTTCTGAAGTGTTCTGGTACATCCAGAACTTGGGAATACTTTTTCTACTACATTTCAAAAGACGATTTATAATTTAGGGAAATCACACAGAACTTCAGAAAATTTTGCCAGGCTTGTAAATACTTATGTATACACACATGTACATAAACAGAGTCAATATAGAAAATCCTAAATAAAAACAGTAAAAAAGCACTTTATATTTTCTTCAACACATATTTATGGAACATCTATAATTCTATGCTGATACTGTTTTATGTAAGAATGGAAGTGTGAACAAAATAGACGTCTCTGCTATTGTGGAAGTTAATTTCTAGACAAACAAAAATATATTCATTTACAGTATCCTTTAAAAGTGATTAAATAGTAATTAGAAAAATAAAGTGTCCATCAATCAACTGATGACTGGGTAAAGAAAATGTCTCATACACACACACACACACACACACTCACACACATGCTAGGAACACTACTCAGCCATAAGAAAGAATGAAATCTTTTTGCAACAAAATGGATGCAACTGGAAACCATTATATTTAGTGAAATAAGCCAGTTCCAAAAAGACAAATACCATATGTTTTCTCTAATCTGTGGTAACTAATAAAGCACAAAATGCAATGTATATGAACAAAATTGACATTCTGAGAATTGATTATTATTTGCAGCCCTTGTCTCTACTATAGAGGAACAATGTTTTTTTCTTCTTACTATTTGTTGAATACTTAGTGGAGGGTTAATCTTGTGATTATAAAATAAAGTGAAAGTACATCATTGTAAAAATTAAAAGAAAAAATAAAGGGAGGATGAAGATGGGTGGAAGTGTGGGTAAGAGTGAGAGGAGAGTGGGAAGTATCACTCTGCTCCTAAAGCTGTATATATGAAATTTTTTCACCTCATATAAATAAAAAAATGAAACTAAAAAAAATTAGGGAAGGGAATAAGTAGTTCTCAAGTTGGCAGTGGGGTTACAAGTTAAAGTGTGATGATCTGAGGGGGTCTTTTCTTACTCCCTCTTCCTTTTTCTTTAAATTGTGAATTTTTTCTTTGACATGGAAAACCTCTCTTGTTATTTAAATATACTTACTTATTTATTTAATATTACTATGTACATAAAATTTATTTCTAATTAGCCATGAAAGATTGATAGACTGAAACAGAGATAAAAGTATTTTTATCTATTTAAATGACACATAATTGTGCTGTCATATATCAATGCTCACATCCAACGTACAATAGTAAATCCCAGCATTTTAAAACGTTTCTTCTTCACCCTTGGCTTTCTAATATCTAGTCAAAATCCTGACCCCCAGAGTTACTTAGGGGAGTCCTTTCTTGCTCTCCTCCTTCCATGGAGGTTACACTATCATTTGTAATATAGTTGTCATCCTGGTTGATCTTGCTTACAAGTTTTTTCTCATAGATTTTTTTTTTTTAAAGGCAGAGTTAGACAGTGAGAGAGAGAGAGAGACAGAGAGAAAGGTCTTCCTATTTTCCGCTGGTTCAACCCCCAAGTGGCCGCTATGGCCTGCTCCTTGCGCTGATCCGAAGCCAGGAGCCAGGTACTTCTCCTGGTCTCCCATGGGGTGCAGGGCCCAAGCACTTGGGCCATCCTCCACTGCACTCCCGGGCCACAGCAGAGAGCTGGCCTGGAAGAGGGGCAACCGGGACAGAATCCGGCGCCCCGACTGGGACTAGAACACAGTGTGCCGGCGCCGCAGGTGGAGGATTAGCCTAGTGAGCTGCAGCGCTGGCCCTCTCATAGTTTTATATTTTTCATATTGTATCATATTTTTATCTTTCTGTGTATTTTTTCCATCACTGTGATTCTACGAGTGAAAACAGGATGGTAACTCGTCCTCAGGGGAATGTCTCTCCCTCCTGTCCTGTTCCCACTCTGTTTCTTCCTGCTCTTTCCCCCTCACCGCATGGAGGTAAAGTCTACTTACTTTCTCTGTCCTCTGCGCTTTTTTTTTTTCGCACAAATAAGATCATGTCTGCGTGCTTTCTTATAGGCCCCTCCTTAAATGATGGAGAACACATCACATATAATTTTATGCCCTTTCCCATTTTCTCCTGACAGCATATTCTGGAAATCATTTCAAACTAGTTTGTACAACGGTTACGCATTCATCTCACAGCTTCACCATAGTCCAGTTAGGGTTGTGCCATTGTTGGTCAAGCTACTCTCCCTTTAGTTGATTTCTAAATTGTTGTAATTGCAAACAATTACTAGTTCACTAGAGTGAACAGCCGAGTGCATATGTATTCCATTTTGCATGCATATACCTTCAGGGTCAATTCCTGACAGGGAACCGTAGTGTAAATGGCATATGCTGAGTTGATTTGCTAGATTCTGCCTCACCTTCTTAAGGAGTCACACTTGTGGGCACGTCCACCAGCAATAGGTGAGAGTTTTCGTCTCTACACAGTCACCACCCTCCAGCAGAACACACTCCCTACTGTTTAATCTGAGCCAGTCTGATAGGCGATCAATGCTTTATCAATGCTTTCACCTTCATTTCCTGAATTAGGAGTGGTTGTTTCTTCATATGCTCAAGGACCAGTTTTATGTGTGTGTGTGTGCGTGTGTGTGCGCGCGTGCGAGAGAGACATAGAGAGAGAGAAGGAGCGAGAGAATTGTCCTGTCTGTATTCCCATTTTTTAAAATCAATGCTTTGGTCTTTCATGCCTGTTTTTAAGAGCTCTTTATATATTGGAGATGTATATATGGGACTACATTAGCACTCTGATTGTGGCATCTGGTGCACACATTTCCTGCCTGTTTTCAGCTGTCCTTTGACTTTGTTCATTTTTTTTTCCATGTAGCTTATCTTTCTTGCACTAAAATGTGTCAGTCATTTCTTGCTTCATTTTGGGATTTGAAGTCTCAGTAAGAAAATTTTTCCCTAAAATGAACAAAAAGCTAAAGTGATGTTTACCTGTTTTCTTCTTGTACAAGCATAATTTTATGTTTTTACATTTAGATCCTTAATCTGTTTGGAGTTCTTTTTTGTACATGGTGTGAAATATGGGTCGCATTTCATTTTTTCCACATGGCCACCCCATTATTCCACACCAATTATTAACAATCCTTTGCTACCCCAATGCTGAGAGGGCACCTCGTTATATTGGGCATTTCCATAGGGGTGTGAAACCTTCTGGGCTTCCTGTCTTACTAGTTTCTGGTCTGTTCAGGAACCCACACCACACAGGCGTAATTGTAGGGGTTTTGCACTAGATTTCCATGACTGCTCAGACTAGTCCCTTTCTGAGGTTTTCTGCTTAGTTATTTTTTCATTCCTGGCTGCTTTTGTATATTTGTTTTTCCATGTGAACTTTAGTGTCAATTTCTCTGAATCTGTAAAAGAACTCACAAATGTAAAACTCAGTTAAAAGCTTAGAACAAAACAAAGGAGGATGAGGAAAAACAAAGGAGAGCTCCTTCCCCAGGATCCTCATCACTCATGGAGGAGCCCCTCCTATCTGGTAGCAGAGGCGTGATTGGCAGATACTCTATGCCAGGAGCATGGGAGTGGCTATGAGGGTGGGGGCCCTAGAAGGCACTTAGGAATGCAGGGTGCATTCCTCATCTGGAAGATGTGGGCACAGGTCTTGACTGCAAGTGAGTGGTTTGCAAGTGGTGTTGCATACCTATGATTTTCTTTCTTTGCTACACATTCCCAGGAAAGAAAACCGCAGATTTTGAAAAGATGTTAGGAAGCCCGAACAGGTCTCATGATCTCCCCAATCTGACACATCACACATCTCTAAGTCAGCCTTGACACCCTCCTGCTTTTCAGCCAACACCTCTTCAGGCACTGTTGCCTGCATGGCTCATTCCCCTAATATTTCTCACATCCTCTCCCCTCATTCTGGTTCACTTTCATCCTCTCTCCATTCCTGTCTCTCCCTCCCTCCATCTGCCTGCCCCTTTTCTTTCTCTCTCATCCCAGCCAGAATAATCTTTGCAAACATGTAAACATGGATCAGATGATATCTCTCCCCAGCTTCATACCTTTCAGTGGCTTCCAACTATTTTTAGATAAGTGTGCAAACTCTTGGTTATCATGGTTTCAAGAGTGTACGAAGCAGCGTACAATTGGCAGAGGCCAGATAGGCTGCTTCTTACCTCAACATGATATGCTGTGTCCACACTGGCGTCCACTCCTGGCCGTGAGTTCCTCTGATGCCTGTAGCCTCCACCACAGTCCTTCCTGATAAACCCTTACTGATCCCCTCATTCAGGTTTAAATATTCCTCCCTGAGAAAGATGCGGCTGTGGACCCACTGGGTTCCCTACTCTGCAGTCATTTACCTCTGCCCCTCTCCTTGAGACCACTTACAATAACCGTAATAATTCATTGACTGGAGGAAGAAAGGACAAAGGAAGGAGCTATTGAATGCCAACATTCCCAACATCTGAGCAGTACAATGTTGTTCGTATTTTGGGTGATAGTGTTGATCGGGAAGTTGCTGTGGAAAATTGAATAAAGTTTACTTACTTGCAGATAAACTCATTCAGATTTATGAATTTAAAATGTATACCTTTTATACAGTCTCCCAAAATGACTGTGGCTCAGATTACAACTTGCCATTTGAGATTTTTATTTCAAGCACTCAAATAACAAAAGGCGACCATTTCTTACATTATCTACAACACTGCCAGGTGTTCTTCTATCATCAAATTGTTAAAGAACACACACAAAACATATGTTTTCCATTGTTCCTGCATAATCTGGTGCTATAGAAATGCAGGATGCTTCCACTCTCAGCAGAAACGAGTGAGCATGAAATATTCATAAGCTTGGTGTTTGTGATTAGTAAGTAAAGGCCAATGCTGGGGACTTTGTCATTTAAAAAATTATGTAGTTATTTATTAAACAACTGAAGACTTGCTAAATGATAATTTCATTATAATAGCAGATTCCCTAAGAGATATACTGAAGACTCTTGAAAATAAAATCTAGACAGTTCTTAGGAAAAATAGATGTATTCAAGAATCAGCCCACCAGTACCTACCATCTTCAAGTTCTTAAAATGGTATCCGCCATTATATTTCTTTTAACTTTCCATAGAGAAAAATAGTGTAAGGCTTTGGACGCTGGAGACAACCATGTCTGGAGTTGAGCCTTCTGCCACTTATTTGTTCTTGTAATAATCAGGCAAGTTCCTAAACTTGGTTGAGTTTGAATTTTCCTCCTCTAACTTACAAAATGGCAATAGCAACAAATGAGCCTCAGAATGACTGCTGAAATTGTGTGATTTAAGGCAGTGTCTCCCACAAAGTACATGTGAAGAAGTGTTAGATATCATTTTTGTTTTACTGATTATCCTACCTAATACTTTCTTCTACATATTGGCATTGATCTTACACAGGGGCAAACCAAGTGAAGCGAGCCATGGGTCCACAACCTGCTGAAGTCAGATGTGCAGACAACTGTACAGATCTGGATTCCAAAGAGCTGAGCCACAGAGACAGCTCTGCTGCTACAGTGTGGCATGGGTCGGGTCACTGGATTTCCTGTTCTTGAGCTATAAAGTGAGGGTGATGGCTGCTTTGTTCAGATTAATTTATTAAGATCTTGTAAATCAAAATAGTTCCTGTCTTATGATGATATTCCAAAAAATGGCAGCTTTTGTCTGTTTAACAAATATTTAGTGAGCATGTGCGCTCCGATGCACACTTGCACAAGAGCAGAGATGTCTCGATGGCCTCGTTTCAGAGAGGCCTCTCCGTAGCTCCCTGTGAATAGGAGGCAAATAAGCTTTGTGTGTTTCCACTAACTCCACTACTATAACGTTGAGGAACTGATGGTAGGAATATGGGCACAAAGCACGAATATAAAGGCATTTAGTGGCTGGCACTGCAGCTCACGAGGCTAATCCTCCGCCTTGCGGCGCCGGCACACCGGGTTCTAGTCCCGGTCGGGGTGCCGGATTCTGTCCCGGTTGCCCCTCTTCCAGGCCAGCTCTCTGCTGTGGCCCGGGAGTGCAGTGGAGGATGGCCCAAGTGCTTGGGCCCTGCACCGCATGGGAGACCAGGAGAAGCACCTGGCTCCTGGCTTCGGATCAACGCGGTGTGCCGGCCGCGGCGGCCATTGGAGGGTGAACCAACGGCAAAGGAAGACCTTTCTCTCTGTCTCTCTCTCTCACTGTCCACTCTGCCTGTCAAAAAAAAAAAAAGGCATTTAGTGATATATTGAAACATGGAACATGGCTCACAATAGCAAACTCGGGAAAAACAAAAAAAAACAAACAAACCGAAGTCATCACTAAGAGTGTACAGGATCAGTTAGCCGGATACCCCCGTGGGAGGAGCAGCTCTCAGTAGTAGTTAGAGGCACTGTCTTCATCCCAACAGGTCGTGCTGCAGAGGTGTTTGGGACGGAGTCCACACTCTGCTCCCGGCTGTGTAACTGTGCAGCCACCTTCCAGCTCTGGGCAGCCCTTTCTCCACCTCTCCTGAGATGCTGCAGTCATGCAAAAAGGACTGAGAAGGTTTGGGGTCAGATGACATGCCACAGGTGGGTGTGTTTCTTGTCTTACTGTTATTGTGAGTATTGTGATTCGAAGTGGACTTTCTTAAAGATTAATATCAGGATGTATAATTGTATCTACATGCTACTATTTATGCAAAAATATTTGTTAGAGGATGAGAAATTAATGCGTGTGTTTCTGGAAGAACTTAGAAGAAAATCACAGTGTTATTATCTCTGGTGAGTAAATGGAAAACCGGGCGGCAGGGGTTAGAGGGACAGAGAATTAGCCCTAATTTGATACAAAACGTTGAATCTGTTTGAAATACTTACTGTATACACATATCACCTATTTAAGAATGATAATAAAGCTGAATACGTAAATATATACAATATATTTAAGCAGAAATTTTATAATTTTTGGCATCTGGGCCTCACTCCTAAGTATCTCTGTGTGTGTATGTGTGAGCATGTACCTATATGTGTGTGCATGTGTCTGAACATTGTGTGCAAGGCAGTGTGCACGTGAGTGCCATGTGTCAGCACCGTAGACCTCTGAGGGTCATTTTCATCAAGGTAGATCAGGGTGCAGCCTGCTGCGTTCCCCTGAGATCCCCAGGTGCAGCCTGCTGAGTTCCCTGAGATCCCCAGGTGCAGCCTGCTGAGTTCCCTGAGATCCCCAGGTGCAGCCTGCTGAGGTCCCCTTAGATCTCCAGCACAAGGTTTCGCACTTTGAGCAGCTGAATCTCCTGGAGTAAACGGAAGCCTCTCGGGAGCAGAACACCTGCCTCTGGGAGACCCCGCCGGCAACTCGCCCTCTGCTCCACAGGACACATGGCCACGCAGACCTGGAGGCCGTGAGAGTCCCCAGAAATGGGGTCGGTGGGGCTCTTTCAAAACAGTTACAAGGAAGTCTCATTAAAAGAAGTTGCTGCATCAAAGCCTCTGACACTGTTAGAAATACAGAGGGAGCAAGTTAAAAAAAACACACCCTCTTTCTCCTCTCCTTGAACAGTGCAGCAGTTTATGTAGATTGTTTTCATAAGTAGCGATTGAGTCACTTAAAGCATTTTAATTGAATCTGAATGGGTGAAGCCTCATGGTTTCCAGCAGCTTTTGTGTCTGTGCTGCACGGGAGCTTCTCAGTGCTGTGCGGCTTTCAAAAGGTAGGTGGGAAAAAGATTTTCAGGAGAAATTGCCAGCAGTAGGCAACATGGAGCAAGAGACCTCAGTCCTTGAGATAAGAGCCTGGACAAGCTTATTTGTACTTTTCTTAGCAAGAACATAGTCTTGAGGCAGCTGGCTCTAAACCCCGTGGCTTTCCCTGCCAGTGGAGATGGGCAGGTCTCCTGGCAGGACAGCAGTTGCACACTGCCCAGGATCTGCTTGCACAGGAAAGATACCTCACCTGAATGGGGAGCCACAGGTGCTTTCTGGGAGGTAGGGACAGGAGTGGCGGCAGCCTGGGTCCTCTGGGGGGATAAGCCTGGGGCACTTGCTGCACTCTCCCTTCCGAGGGCCCTGCTCTCTCCGTTTGGTGTGCAGACAGCACGATTTTAGATTCTAATTGTAGCTTGGTCTCTTAGCCACATGGCTCTAAGCACACAACTGAACCATTCCAGCCACATTTTCAAATCTGCATGGTGAGAATAAATCCATTCATTCATCTAATACCTGAGTTCTTTGCAGGTCTGGGACTTGTACAGTAGCCCTAAGTGAAAGGCACAGAGGTACAAAGGAGAGGTGGCTCAGGGGGTCTGCACTCTATAATTACAGCAAAATATTCTTCCTTAGGTTTCTGATAACAATGTGGAAGCTCCCACACTTATTGAAAGTGATGGACTATTTCTCCCTTCAGTTACAGAAAATAATGGGACACTTCTAGGACGATTAGAACATTCCTCATATGATTGTTGAGAGATGGAAAAGCTAATGTCTACTACAGGATTCATAGGTGAGACTCCATTGAAAATTGCCAGGAAAGCTGCTGGCAGTGCCCATCACAGGGTAGGCACTGAGCAAGCATGGGTATTATCCATCGCAGCCGAACATTCAGTTTCTCAAGAAGCACCTGGCTGGTCCCAATCCTTCTACTTTATGCCTCCTGGAAATCCTGGCTCTTCTCTTATGGCACATGATGAAATTTGTGATTTTTATATTAACTTGAGTAATTATTTGATAATTTCTGATTTCCTTACTAGAACCTGTGCTCTTGTCAGAACAGGGACACTGGATTTTTGTTGCTGTTATTTTATTTTCTTTCAATGGCGTTCCCCAGTGAATACTTAGATGTAAATACACATGCATCTTACTCTCTCACAATCTCATTTTAGAAAATGAGAGCTTGTATTTGTATTTCTGTTGCTTGTCACCATTTCAATACCTGAGCATGTAGCTTTTCTACAAGATAAATTACTGTGAGTTGACTGCAGGACAGGAAGGAGACTACAGAGCCTGAATTTTCCGACATCACTGGCATTTTGTCTGACTTGGTACTTACTAGAATTCTTAACTCCTCCCCTGTCATGTGTGTTCCCAATAATCTTATAAATATGTTCAGCTCCATGCCTTGCTTTTGATGGCCATAGTAAGCTTTGGAAGGGGCCTTGTGGTGGAGAGATTGTCCTCCAAGTTTGCCTAGTGCTCCTTGCACACTTCTTCATAGCATCTACCTAGCAGGTGCACTGGCCATACAGTGCGTTCAGCAATAATTACCTCTGAAATCCTAAAACCACATACTGTTTCAGCACCTGGGTGGCATTTAGCTGAATGCCCATATTAGCTTGAAGCTCACACTGAAGAAAAAAAGAAACACCTGCTTTTGGCATTTTAGCAGCATTTGTGCAAATCCATGGGCACACTCTGCATGCTGTAGCAGGGCCCAGCCCCACCTTTCTACCCCTGCATTCCATACTTTTCTGCTGTAAGTCATTGAGTTCCTTAGAATTTACTCACATCCCATTTTCATTGTCACTCCAAAGAGCATTTTCATCTTGTAGCTATAGAAGCCCAAGGTCATGTCAGAGAATAAAATCAAATTAACAGAGGGTCAAACATTCAGGACAACTAAGGCCAGGCATGAATGTGAAATCATTAATGAGGGGGCAACCTTGAACAGCTTGTGTAAACATAAGAAAGACAAATGCAGATGAGGACAGGCTAGAGGACTGGCTGGCCAGGCCATAAGTGGCCTTAAGGGTCTCTGAACACATAGTAGACACTCAGAGTTGTGTTTGGGCGATGCAGTGAGGTTTCCACTGATCACAACTTGTTTAAGACACACACTTTTCATTGCTAAAACTGGGAAAGTCCAAAGGAAACTGACACAAGTTGGTCACCTCAGCCCAGACCCATCTGAGTAGTACCCTGTGATGACCAAGGGCTTGTATAGGATCCTGTTGCCATTCCTCCTGCTCTTTCTAGCTGTATGAGTTCAAAGCACATCCTATGCCGTGTCCCTTGTGGACAATGCACTGGAGGTGGAAAGATAGGCGAGGGAAGAAAGAAGTGTTGCCCTTTGATATATTCAACATATCCTTGATTTCCTTTTATTCTCCTTTCAGGCAAAGAAATGCAGGCCCAGACATCTATGAGCTTTTTAAAATGTAATTTCAAAGGCAGGGCTGATTCTCTGAAAAGCCATCAAATGCACTGTCTGACAGCTGTTCCTGCCCAGCAAATGAATGTGATGTCTAGGACATGGAGCCATGACATCAGGGACATGGAGATGGACAGGATCAGCCAACGGAAGCCACCCAAAGGTGGCCCGGAGCAGAAAACCATGCTGTAGGACACTGGCCCCTGGAGTATATTCTTTGTTTTTACAATTAAGAAAAACTTGAGCAGTCAAAGATAGGAAAGGAAATTGAGGAAAACAGAGACTGGAAATCATTGTACAAGAAAGAAGATGGCAGTCCCTACATTTGCAGTCTAGGATGAAAAATAAAATTCTAGGTGAACTGGGATACCTGATCAGAGTTCAGAACCCCTCCCTCCCCCCAGGGTAAACAAATAAAGGGAGAGGCTCCCCATTGGAAGATAACACAGACAGCAATGAATCCAACAAGGGGATGTTCTGGACTTTATACCAAAGATTAACTCTGCATCCATAAGAAAGAATACTTGGGATTGGACAGTACATACGGGTAGCCCCCTCCTCTCCAGGGATTCAAAGCACAGCGATCATTCTGGAGGAGACCGGGCAAGGCGCATGCAGAAATAAAGATTTCTGTGACGGCCACTGTCCCCAAGCACATTTTTAACTCTTCGTTTGTCTCATCTTTAATTGGACCTCAACAGCATCACTATAGGAACAGGGAGAGCTAAACTGGGCCTCCATCCAAGAATATCATCTGCAAAAATCCCAGCCTCATTCCCTCCGGCAACAGTGGGCAGAAAAGCAGGGGGCCGTTTCAATAGGGCAGCAGCAGAACAAGAAGCACAACAAGAAACCACTGGCAAAACCTCAAATGTTTCCCAAGACAGGAAACGCACCAAATTATTGTATCTTAGCCATTACAAGTATCGACTGAGGTGCACTTAAAATGCTACTTTAAGACATGGGGACTATCCTGAGTTGGAGGCTGCGCACATGTGTTATACAGACCGCTGTCGCCCCTGGAGTGGGGAGAAGTGTTTACTGATAAGTGAAATACATGTTGAAGGTAAAGTTGACACAGAGGGACTTCTTTATTCCTGACACAGAAGCTCCACACACTTGATTAATGACCTCATGTAGACATGTGTGACAGGCCCTCTAATTGGGTCCCGTTGGTCATTAGCTGACAATGAACAAGGTGCTTAGAAGAGAGAAAGTAGAGCATTACTTTTTTTTTTAAGTATTTTGATAATAGCTCAATTTTACTGAGTGTTGCAATGATGCAAGGAGAAAAGGATTCTAGTGAAACAGTAAACTATACTGTTAACGCCTCACCTCCAGTATTTATTTCAATCACGTGTCCACTCTGCCACTCGTTCCTTGTGTAAGCATTTATTTGGTCTCTGATCTCTCTTCAGCATTAATGTGGGCCTTGGGGAAAACTGGAGAAGGCACAATCCCTGCAGTGCAAGGACAGAACTGCACAGACAGACAGGTGATGACAGTGCAGCATGGTCAAGTGCAGTCACTGTTTATGCTGAATAGTCTATGATTTGAAGAAGGAAGTTTGTTTGGGGAACTCTTTTACAAGAGGTGAGAATCTGAGTCAAATAACATCAATCAAGGCATGAGAAGGGGATTGCCTGGCAGAGGATGACCTGACTGGAGGTACTGATGGGCAGGGTAAGGTGGTGGGAGCCTGGTGGATATGGGGGATGTTGAGTTCGGTGCTGTGGACAGGATGGCATTTCAGGTATTTCACTAATGACTCTGTCCTCGCTACACACACAGATCATCAGCTCTCTCCTGGGAGATGCTAATGTAGGCGAGTGGGTGCAGAGGGGCAGAAGTGAGTGCATCTTCACAAGGACCAGGGAATTGTGATCACTGTGCAGTGTTGGACCCGGTGTACTGGAGGACAAAGGAAACAGTGGGGAGGGAGGGTGTGCAGGACCAGAATGGCTGTGCACAGAATGCTTGACTGGACAGAGAACAGGGAATGCCCTACTAACAACTCCATGACACACTTCATGCTTAAAAAATACAAGGGTGGAAGCGTGGAAGAGAAGAGAAGAGCACTGGGAATGGTGTGAGACTGTGAGAGTGATACAGGACAGTCCTATTTTACACTGTCAAGGAAGAAATAAAGCAGACACACACTGCCCTGTCCCCACAAACCTACCACCAACACCACTATTTTGTATTATTTCATATATTCAAAAAGAGAGCACTTTAAAAATCAGAAGACATGATGGCACTAAAATTCTAAAAAATATAATTTTCTGTGGCTTCCATATCAAATTACCAGAAATTTGGGAGCACAGTTTTATTATCCTACAGTCCTGTGGATCAGTCCCCCTGAGCTGATGACAAAGTCCTGGAAAACAACGAAGTCTGTTCTGAACTCTTCGGAGGAAACTGCTTCTTACCTGTTCCAGCTTACAGGGGCCACACACGTTCTCTGGCTCACCAGCCCTTCCTCCATCTTCAAGCCACCCCTGATGAGTTCTATTCACAACCATCTTCCTCACCCTCCCTCTGTCATTATATCCTTTTTTGACTATAACTGAGGGATTCTCCACCTTTAAGGATTCAGGTTAGGGGCCAGTGCTGTGGTGTAGCAGACTAAGCTTCTGCCTGTGGCACTGACAGCCTATATAGGCGCTGGTTCATGTCCTGGCTTCTCCTTTTCCAATCCAGCTCTCTGCTATGGCCTGGGAAAGCAGAAGAAGGCCCAAGTGCTTGGGTCCCTGCACTCATGTGGGAGACCCAGAGGAAGCTCCTGGCTCCTGGATTTAGATCAGCCCAGCTCTGGTCATTGTGGCCATTTGGTGAGTGAACCAGCAGATGGGAGACGCCTCTCTCTGTGTCCCTCTCTGTCTTTAACTCCACACCTCTCAAATAAATAAATAAAATCTTTAAATTTTTTTTTTTAAAAAAACAAAGGATTCAAGTGATTGGTCTGGGCCCAGCTGGATAATCCAGGATGCATCCTTTCTCCCAGTGCCTTTGACTTAATCTAGCCTGCAAAGTGCTCTTTGCTATGCAAAGTAGCCTAGACACAAAACCTGGGGATTAGTATCTGGGACCAGGGTGCATTAGTCATCGATTTATTGATTTGAGAGGTAGAAACAAAGAGACAGAGAGACAGAGACAGAGAGAGAAATCCCATCTACTACTTCATTATCTGAATGCCTGCAATGGCTAAGGCGGGACCAGGCTGAAACCTGGAGTCAGGTACACAATCCAGATCTCCCTCATGGTTGGCTGGAACCCAACCATTTGAGTAATTACCATTGCTTCTCAAGGTCTTCCCTGGTGGGAAGCTGGAATCAAGAGCCACAGGTAGGGACTGAGCCCAGACACTCCCATGTGGGATGCAGGAGTCCTGAATAGTGTTGTTAACAGCAATGCCACACACCCACACCAGGCTGTATTATTTTGGAGGCTGGAAATATGTTAAACTGAGAGAATCCAGCTTTATGCAAACCTCCCATTGTCTTTGGTTTCCTCACCTAATCTTGAGCGAGCAATGGCTGTGTAGAATGCTCTCCGTTCTGTACAAGGACAGCCAGGGCCAGGGGTTTTGGGCGTGCAGTGAGGGGTTCTATGCTCAGTAGTCCCAAGGTCACATCCATTACAGTGAATATGGTTGCACAAATATCCAATCAACTCACACACTGTACAGTTATTGACTAGGAAGGAGTAGCCTCATTTTTTCCTTTAATTTTCAATTAAAATTGACAAATTCCTTTAGGGTCATTTTAGACCAAACACAAGCCCACATATTGAGTATGAAGGTTTTCTGTAGCTCTGCCCCAAGTTAGCTGCTGACAGCTTTGCTGTAGATAATCTATAGAGTTCAGCCTCCATGGAGTTTGTGACAGACAAGCCGACACTTGGCATGCAAGCGTCCCCCCCCCCAACCTCTCTGTAGACAATTTAGCCTTTTCATGAGGAAGTCTTTGTACATTTGCATCGATGCAGACAAATAAACCCAGTTAGCACTAAGGCTGGCATGTGCAATTATATTAGTCATGTCTTCCAGAGGGGGGGAAATAAATAATGTCTTGCTGCATAATAAATAAATTTAAAGAGAGTGAAGGAAGCATCATTTGGAGGCAAGAAAAAGAGCACTGAGATCCAGAGTGCTCTTTAATAGCTCAGACAAATGGCTGGGCACAGCCTGGAACCCCCAACTACCCTGGAGTCTGCAAGCTTCGTTTCAGTGGACTAGTGTGACAGCTGGGGTGTGTTTGCTTTATTGTTTTCTTTGATTTTGGTTCTTAGTCACTTTCCCTCAACTCTGTGCTCCCCTCAGAATCTGCCAAAGGCTCCCTTTGCCCAGGGCTCAGAGATTTAAAGAAAACATCTGGTTGCCTGTGCAGAATTACAAAAGAAACTGGCTTTTTGTTGTTGTTTTGCTTGTTTTTCAATGATCTTAAAAATGTATTTATTCTATAGGAAGACAGAGTTCCAATTCACTGGTTCACATCCCAAATGCTCACAATTGCTGGACCAGGGCCAGGAACTCAATCCAGGTCTCCTGTGTGGGTGGCAGGAACCCAACTGCATGAGCCATTGCAGCTGCCTCTGAGGGTCTGTCTGAGCAGCAAGTGTCATGAGCTGGAGCCAGGCGCTGATCTGGGACACAGGCGTCCCAGCTGGCATGCTCAGTCCAGGCTAAACATCAGCCCTGCATTAGCTGTTTTGGAGCAGGAACGTAGAAGGTCGAGGTTCTGTGCTCCCTTCGTGTTTTCTGCTCTGATATTTGTCTTCTGGGTGAATCACTGAAGTCACTCCTGTCTTGCTACCTACCTGCAGAACAAGCTACCCACAACTTACCCCCTGACAAACAAGTGTAGCTTTTTAAAATGAAAAGTACAAGAGTATAAGGAAGAAGTTGATTATTTGCACCGTTGCTACTCATAATTAAGCATTTGTGATGGCTAATTTCATGTGTCAATTTGATTGGGATAGGAGAATCCAGCTATCTGGTAAAACATTTCTGGATGTGTCTGTGAGGTTGTTTCTGGAGGAGATTAGCATTTGAATCAGTAGACTGAAAAAAATCCTAAAAACTAAAGTTTAAAACAAAGAAGTGTTAGTTTACTCTTTTTCTAAAACAATGAAGCTCGCTGTAAAGACTGTACAAAAAAAAAAAAAAAAAAAAACACAAAATTTAAAGACAGCTCCAAATCCAGCCATGCAGAACTAGTATAAGTACCATTGAATAAACACCATTCTAGGAATCTTTCTGTGAACCTACATGGATTGATGCATGGACTAATGGCTGATGGTTGGAAAAAAAAAAAAAGGGAAAAGAGTAATCCTTTATGGAAGCATTATAGATCATTTTTAAAATCCAAAATATTAAGTATTCAAAATTTGACAGGACAAATACACTGAAGAGAAATATAAAGAGCAATTGAAATTCAAGTAAATGATACTATCCTAAAATAGTTCCTTAGTTCCTCTCAATCTCCTTAAATTTAGAGAAGACTATAAACAACATTAAGAAAATGTAGTCAATTTAAAATAAAATTTTTATTTTATTGAGAGAATGAGAGAGAGGGAGAGAGAGAGAGAAAGAGAGAGATCTTTCCTCTATCAGACCAATTTCCTAATGCCCACAACAGCAGGGCCAAGTCAAAGCCAAGAACCAGGAACGGCATTGTAGATCTCCCATGTGGGTAATAGGGCCCCGAGTACTTGAGCCATTGCCTGCTACCTTCTGGGGTGCCTGTGACCTTCTTGAATGCCTGCTACCTTCCAGGGTGCCTGTTACTAGGCCCCTAGAATCAGAAGCAGAGTCAGGACTGGAATCCAGGTACCCTGATAAGAGACACCGGCATCTCAAGTCAAGTCTTAACCACTATGCCAAATGCCTTCCCTTGCAGTCATCTTATAAGCTTAGTCCTACTGTTCTGACTGAGCTGTGTTAAAAGGAGTCAGAGTAGGAATGGTAAAAAAGGGAGAGAGAACAAATGGTAATGTGGAATATTTTCTTAACAGAAACCATCCTGAGCTGGAAGGCAAGTGTGATAATGGAAGAGACACAAAGAATTCTGATGTTCGGTTGGGAGAAAAGCAGGCTCTGGCACCAAGGTCACACAGAGGGCCAGGTAGCTCGCACCTGTCCGTGCCCAGTCTCCGCACTCCCCAGGAAAGGGCCCAAAGTAGAACTTTTTCTCTGTCCTGGAAAAGTCACAACCAAATGGGAGGAATGGGAGGCAAGAAAGTCCAAAGAGCTCACCACACAAGAGGCGCTTTACTTAAAGGACCTTGTAGAAATGTCCATGGATAAGAAACCCCCAGATCACTCCCTTTCGACAGCATTTTTCCTAATAAGGAAGCCCCTCCCGATTTCTTACCAAGGAGCTTCCCCTCTGCTCTTCTCAGTAAAACTCTGATGAAAGTCACCTAATTGCCTTCACCTGCCTCATACTTTGTCATGGAGAGAGCAAGTTCCCAGGTGGACATCAGCTCTAACAGTACGAAGGACTCTCACACCTCCATCAGGTAGCTCTGCCATCCTCTAAATGCTACTACTCATTCTATGTTTCATCACTACTCACCAGTACCTTGGTACCTACACATATTTCAATTCACACGTACCACAGCAAGCAGAAATATATATTCAGTATTGTCCTCAAGTATTTATTTTTTTATAATCCTCTATTTGAATGTACTTAGCTTAAAATCTCCAATGGCTGGATGACTTTGCCAGGTACCTTTTTGCAAGGAGGAATTCATGGGCTTTTCTGATTGAAGATGTTGACCTATTGCCTTCATAAAGAAATACCTTAAATGTATATAATGTTTTTGCCTGATACATTCCTTCAAAACCTTGCTAACATCTTAATTTTATTAACAATCTTCCCCCTCTGCCACCAGTACACTTTGTCTGCTTGCTAATGCTGCAATATTCTGTTACAACTGGCACAGGTTGATTCTAAAACACACTTCCTATAAATTGTAGAGTTTATTCTTGCTCCATATAGAGCCTATGTCTTATTATGAGTAGTTCATGAAATCAATCATTTGAAAAATGTCTATGGAGCATGTCCTACATGCCACACACTCTACTAAGCCTGCCAAGACTAAAGCATCCTGGTGAGGATGCCAAAGTAAAAAGAAAATTATATTATAGAGCTTTCAATAGAAATATCTTCAGGGTGCTGGAAGAAAACATAGTTTCATGTCTGTTTTTCTTATCTTTTACTAACCCACATAGCAAAAAGGAAAAAAAGACTGGTGTAGGCATGGAGAATTGTAATGCCTACGGGCAAATCAATGTCTCTAAAAGGATTTCTCAAATTCAGCGGTGCTGTCATTTTGGGATAGATGGTTCTTTGTTTTGGAGGGCTGTTCTATTCACTGCAGGAAGTTTAGCAGCAATGCTGGCTTCCACCCTCTAAATGCTCCCCAGGGGCTGCAAATCACCCCCACATAAGAACACTGCACTAAATCATCTCTCCTTTTTTTGGGAGGGGAGGGAGTATTATTTTGTTAATTGTCTTACAAAGTGGAGACATCTGGTGGTGGGTTGTTTATTTTTTTAATCTTTTTGAGTCATTCACATTTCATTATTTCTTTGAACTGTTAGGAGGGTATGATTAATGGACTTATTATCTCAAGCATCCATTCTGCTGTCACTCTGAGAAATGACATTGTTCTAAGTTGGTAGTGAGGGGCCCAGATTTTCTGGTTATCAGCTGAGCTGTTCAGCAAATCAACAGCACAAATGTCATATCTAGAGTTTTGAGTAACTTTGTATATTACTATTTTTCATATCTTTATTCTGTTTCTCTGGTTAGATACATCACAGTTGATGTTTTTCTGGATATATCCCAGAGAGTTCATTGGTCTACATTCCAGGGTGGGCGTGGTGGGTGTCTTGGGAAGCATTCAGATAATGTCAGGTGCACAGATCAAATCTAACAATTCAAATTCTTGATACTGACAAAATAAATACCATAAAACAGACAGCAACATTTCATGTATAGACTGACAAAAAGGTGCTGTTTAAATGAAGGGCAACATTTTGAAATTTGGTTGCATTCACATATGCTTTAAAGAAAGTCTTATTTTAGCTTGTTTTTTCCCCCTTCATGAGGTATTAAAATTCTTTGTGATCATTTGCAGCTAGTCATGCAAGTCTGTTACTGTGTTGGACTAACAGTTACAAAAAGAATGAAAATGAAAGTTCTAAGGAATCATTTGCCCACTGGAATCAGAAGAGACTGCCCAAGGCCAACGTGTGAATTTATGTAATATACACTGTGGAGAGCAGTATTCTGCATACTTTAAAAATATTAACTTAATTTGTGCTCATATAAATCTTATGAAATAATAATTGCATTTATTCTTACTTTTTTTTTTCAGATGAAAAGAGACAGGACAGAGACAGGACATAGCTAGTGAGTAGTCTACCATGGTTGGAACAGGTCTGTGACCTTAAGGCTCTTTCTCCACAAAACAGCTATAGTTCCTCAATTTCTGAATAAATCAACCAAAATCATACATGTGTACACATGAGCACACATAAACAGCCATATATATTTATGTATATATATGCATGTTTTAAGGAAAAGTTGGAAACAGTTTCTTCAAGGATGTAATCAAGAGTAATGCGGAAGTACCCATAAGTCTCAAAGTACTTCAAAGTACACGCCCACCCTAGACCCTCTGCCAATGAGGTTGATGTTGCAAGTGGGCCTGAGGACAAGCGCTTTCCCAACTTTTATTGTTGACTAATGAGTATTCCATGCTTTTTTCAAAAGATGAATAATTTTGTAACTTCTCTCTCATACACACACACACTCCAATGGGCCTCTTACATTCCCTAACTATACCTAAGAAATAATGGCAGCTATTTAAAAATAAATGACAGTTGATATAATTGTACAAATGATGTATTAAGACACAAACATATAATTTTTAATTCAGCTTTGTAATGAGTATAGATTTTCACATACTTGTAAAAAAATAGTACAAAGATATCGCCTGTACCATTTAAACAGCTTCCCCTATGGCCAGATCTTGCAGAACTACATAGCGTGACATCATAATGAGGGTGTTAACATCCCCTATGGCCAGATCTACATAGCATGACATCATAATGAGGGTGTTTACATCCCCCATGGCCAGATCTACATAGCGTGACATCATAACGAGGGTGTTGACATCCCCTATGCCCAGATCTACATAGCGTGACATGATAAGGAGGGTGTTCACATCCCCCATGGCCAGATCTTGCAGAACTACATAGCGTAACATCATAACAAGGGTGTTGACATCCCCCATGGCCAGAACTACATAGCATGACATCATAATGAGGGTGTTGACATCCCCTATGGCCATAATGAGTGTGTTAACATCCCGTACGGCCAGATCTACATAGCGTGACATCATAATGAGGGTGTTAACATCCCCTATGGCCAGATCTACTTAGCATGACATCATAATGAGGGTGTTCACATCCCCCATGGCCAGATCTACTTAGTGTGACATCATAAGGAGGGTGTTCACATCCCCTATGTCCAGAACTACATAGTGTGACATCATAACAAGGGTGTTGACATCCCTCATGGCCAGAACTACATAGCATGACATCATAACGAGGGTGTTGACATCCCCTATGGCCATAATGAGTGTGTTAACATCCCGTACGGCCAGATCTACATAGCGTGACATCATAATGAGGGTGTTAACATCCCCTATGGCCAGATCTACTTAGCGTGACATCATAATGAGGGTGTTCACATCCCCCATGGCCAGATCTACTTAGCGTGACATCGTAACGAGAGTGTTGACAACCCCTATGGCCAGAACTACATAGCATGACATCATAACGAGGGTGTTGACATCCCCTATGTCCAGATCTACAAGCGTGACATCATAACGAGGGTGTTGACATCCCCCATGGCCAGAACTACATAGTGTGACATCATAACAAGGGTGTTGACATCCCCTATGTCCAGAACTACATAGTGCGACATCATAACAAGGGTGTTGACATCCCCTATGTCCAGATCTACATAGCATGACATCATAACGAGAGTGTTGACATCCCCCATGGCCAGATCTACTTAGCGTGACATCATAACGTGGGTGTTGACATCCCCTACGGCCAGAACTACATAGTGTGACATCATAATGAGGGTGTGACATCCCCCATGGCCAGAACTACATGTTGTGACATCATAACAAGGGTGTTGACATCTCCCATGTCCAGATTTACATAGCATAACATCATAACGAGGGTGTTGACATCCCCCATGGCCAGATCTACATAGTGTGACATCATAACAAGGGTGTTGACATCCCCCACGGCCAGATCTACATGTTGTGACATCATAACGAGGGTGTTGACATCCCCTATGGCCAGAACTACATAGTGTGACATCATAATGAGGGTGTTGACATCCCCTATGGCCAGATCTACATAGCGTGACATCATAACGTGGGTGTTGACATCCCCCATGGCCAGATCTACATAGTGTAACATCATAATGAGGGTGTGACATCCCCCATGTCCAGATTTACATAGCGTAACATCATAACGAGGGTGTTGACATCCCCCATGTCCAGATTTACATAGCGTAACATCATAACGAGGGTGTTGACATCCCTCATGGCCAGATCTACATGTTGTGGCATCATAACGAGGGTTTTGACATCCCCTATGTCCAGATCTACATAGTGTGACATCATAACGAGGGTGTTAACCTTGATGCAATCACAGAATACTTCCTTCACCATAAGGACTCATCATGCTGCCTTCGTACAGCCATGCCCACTTAGAATCATTATCCTCCAGCAGTCCCAGCAACCACTAATCTGTTATCTGTGGGGAGCAACTGGGAGCAACTCGGACTAGACTGTTACTGGAATTAAGACTTATTCTATGCATCTGCTCTCTCACAATATGGCGCTGAGAAGGGAGAAACAGCTTCTACACAGCTGCCTCCAGTTCAACCAATAAACTGTAGGACCTACTCCTGACTGGAGGAGAGCAGCGTACTCGGCGTGTGGGTAGCAGAGTTGGGATTGGTGGAAGAGGACTATAAAGGAGGAGAGAGACAACATGCACCAGGAACATCTAAGAGGAACATCTATCTGAAGGAACACCTGAGCAGCCCCCGAGAGAGCTGGCCAGCGGTGTGCCGCTCCCCCGCGGAAGTGGGGAAAGTGGCTAGGGGGAACCGCCCTTCCACGGAGGTGGAAGGGACGGTAGCCAACCCGGGAAGAACCAGCAGCAAACCCGGGGAGGGCTGAGCAGACGGAAGAACAGCGCAGGGTCCTGTGTCGTTCCTCCACGAAGACGGGGAGCGACAGTTATCTATTTCTATAGCTTTGTCCTTCTACAATGCTATTAAAATGGAATCATGGAGTATGTAGTATTTTAGAATGACATTTTTCATTCAGCCTATTTCTCTGGAGTTTTGTCTAGGTGGTTGTATATATAAACAGCTTGTTTCCTTTTATTGCTGAATAGTATTCTATGGATGCACCATAATTTGTTTAATCATTCATCCATTAAAGGACATCTGGCTTATTTTCCACTTGGGGCTGTTATGAAAGAAGCTACTATAAATATTTAGGTAGAGATTCTTGTGTATATGTGGATAGCTATAAAGTGTATAGCTTCCAATTGATTTATTCAGGATTTATGAACTTCAACTTCTTTTCATTGAGAAATATCCTTAAGTGACTAACATTGGAGACCTACCTGGTCCCTAGCACTGTTTACTGAAAAGACTTTTGTTCCTTCATTAGCTTGGCTTTACATTTTTGTCCAAAATCATTCACAAATATATTTGTGGGTCTACAGCTGAACTCTGTTCTGTTCCATTGATGTATATGTCTAGCTCACTGTCAAGAACATCTTGTCTTGGTTACTTTAAGTATGTCATAAGTCTTGAAATTGGGTATACTATCTCATCTCACCTCATTTCTTGTTTTCAAGGTGTTTTAGCTACTGTAATTCCTTTGCCTTTTCATATAAATTTCAGAATATTATCCATATGCACAAGAAGCATTTCTGGGATTTTATAAAAATTCTACTAAACCTGTTTATGACATAGTGATAACATCTTTACTGGGCTGAATCTTCTAATACATGTATGCAGCATGCTTATCCATGTTAACCTTTGATTTTTTAGCATACAGAAATCTTTGCAGAACAAAAATTTTTAATTTTAATATCTTATGTTTACACTTAAAGATTTGATTTCGAGATCATAAATGCCATTGCATTTTTAATTTCAATTTATACATGCTCATTCCTAGTAAAACAAAATAATTTTTTTTATATGTGAACTTCTTATTCTGTGATGCTACCGCATTGAATTTACTCACATGTTCTAGGAATTCCATCTAAATCATCAAATTTACATGTAATGCCATCATGATTGATGTGTGGAGTCTTTGGTCGTCCATGAATAATGTAGTAGACTGTTGTTTAGTTTCCCAGTGTTAGGCGATTTTCATACAACATATGATGGAACCCAGAAAGTTCACAGAAAATGTGCATTATGAAAAAGTTATAAATGGATTTCAAAACTTTTTGCACCAAAATAAACTTAATCTTTTAACTCCACTTTTTCCATGGAATTTTTAAGGTGCCCTTGTATCTTTTATTTCTAGTTTGTTTCATTGTGGTCAATAAGCACATACTTTATGATATCAGTTCTTTTGAATTTGTTGATCATCATTTTATGATGATATGGGCTACCTTGGCAGATGTCCAATGGCACTTGTGTGTATCCTGTTGTTTTGGGGTGAAGTGTTCTATAAATGTTAGTTAGATTCTGCTGGCAGTGAGTGTGGTTGATTTCCTCCATATCCTGCTGACCAACTGTCTAATTGTTCTATTAGTCATTCAGCGAAGGCTGCTGCAGTCCTGAACTTTAATAATGGATTTGTTTCTCTTTTTAAATTTCAGTTATATGCTTTTTTGCTGCATATATTTTACATTGCTATTACCTGGTTGTACACAGGATCACACACATGGGATTGCTATGTCACCTTGGCAGACTGAACCCATTATAATAATATAATGTCCATCTTTATATTTGATCATTTTTCAATTTATTTTTTTCTCTGAAGCCTTTTTTGATTTTAATATAGTCATTGCTGCCTCTCTTTTAGTTTCTGCACAACATAACTTCCATGCAATATATTCAACTTTATTATATTCTTTTTATTGAAATCAGTAACTTGTAGAAAGCATGTAGTTGAGCCAAGTTGCTTTTTCTTTTTCATTTTCACTACAAATATTTTTCAATTGCTCTGTGTAGACCATTTACCTTGAACATGAGTGTTGATATTTAGGGCTTAAGTTTGCCATTCCTTATTTTTTCCCTCTACTTTTGACTTCTCTGTTTTTCTTTGTGATTCTCTATGGTTTACTTGAACATTTATTAGAATTCCACTTTGATTTATCTTTAGTGTTTTTCAAAGTTTCTCTTTGTATATGCTTTTGTGGAAGTTTTGAGTATCAAATTACATCACAGTCTACTTTGTCAATAATTCAAGTAAATTCAGTTAAAGAAAACTACACAAAAACCCACTTATATACATTTATGTTCTTTTTTCCTCTCCCATTTTAATATTTTTATCTCAAGTAGTTTCTGGATATGGTCTATCAGGAACTATATCTGAGTGTTATGATTTTTGCTCTCATTGAGAAGCATAATTCAGGAAACCCAAGGAAAAAGGAATTCTACAGTATTAGTCTATGTTTATGCTTACTGTGTTCCTTCTTCCTGCTGTTCCAAGATTCTTTCTTTTGTCATTTATTTTCTGTTCAGAGGACTTCTTCTGGACATTCTTTTAGGGTAGATGCCCTGGTGGGAGATTCTCTGGTTTTTGGTTGTTTTCATGTGAGAACGTCTTGATTTTTCCTTCAGAATGGGTTTCTACAGTGACTGTTTCTTCTTTCAGCGTCTGAAAAATGTTGTGTGATTTTCTTCTGGCCTCCATGTCTAATGAAATAACCTGCTGTCACTTGCACTGTCTTTCTCCAATTGGTAAGATGTCCTTTCTCTCTTTCTACTTTCAAAAATAAAACACATTTGTCTTTAATTTTCATAAGAGCAAGGTGGTATCTGTGGTTTGTTCAAATTCTTGAAATTCTAGGTATGTCTTTTACCAGATTGGGCAAGTTTCCTGCAGTTGTTCATCTGGATAATTTTTGAGCTCTTTTCTCCTTCTCCCCTCTCTCACTGTGAATCCAATGACAACAAAACTTGATATTTTACTTAGCCTTTCCAATCAATGAAGCTATTTTTCTCAGTCTATTTTCTGTTGTTCAGACTGCATACTTCCTATTGTTATCTATTCCAGGATTCTATTTCATTTCCTTGGTGGTCATATGCTTTTGCTGAGGCTTTCTATTACTATGCCTTATCTATTTTTTGTTATTCTCCAAGTATGTTTGTAATTTCTTATTAAAGCATTTCAAATATTCTTCAGATAATTCTACCAATTTTTTTTCATGTTTGTGTTGGTAACAAACAATTGCCATTTTCCATTCAATTTGATATCTTCATGGATTCTTTGATCACTAATACTTTGAGAATTACAATTGAACATTTTTTTGATGCTATGTTTATGAATGTCTTGACCTTTTTAAAAATTATTTATTTATTTGAAAGGCAAAGTTAGAGAGAGGCAGAAGTAGAGAAAGACAGGTCTTCTATCCACTGGTTCACTCTCAGATTGTCATAACACCTGGAAATGTACCAGTCCAAAGCCAGGAGCCAGGAGGTCCTTCCAGGTCTCCCACATGGGTGCAGGGGCCCAAGGATTTGGGACATCTCCTATAGCTTTCCCAGGCCACAGCAGGGAGCTGGTTCAGAAGTGGAGCAGCTGGGACTTGAACTGGCACCCGTATGGGATACCAGCACTGCAGGTGGTGGCTTTACCTGCTATGCCACAACACTGGCCCCAGAGTGTCTTGATCTTAAGTCATTTGTTTGATCTTTCATCCTTTTTGCTGTTCGATTATTGCCTTGTTTACTGACTCTTCTATGGCAGAGGAGGGTATCTCATTAGACCCAAGTGAGACTAGAAGTCCATGTTTGACTCCATTAACATATGAGGTAGTGAGGGCTCACATTGGTGCTGCTCCATTTCCCCACAGGCACTATTCCCAGCATAACTTTTAAGGTGGGAATTTTATACTCTTATTTTATGTGTTAAGAAATGATGGTGGCCTGCTCAACAATCTTATTGCTAAGAGGGCCCCAGTTCTTCTGTGATATCTAAGGTTATGAATCCATTCTCAAGGGAGGAACTATAATTAATGTAAAATGATCTATGGCAATGCCAACCCCCTTTTTATTCCTTTAGTAAAATGCCAGTAATCTTTGTCTCTTGGGATTTGGGAGAAGTCTTTTAGAGAGCTTATGAAAATGGTTTCATCCCTGATAAAAGGAGAGAAGACTTTAAGGAAACTCTGTGTTTTCCATACTACTTTTGACACTGGTTTTTGAAAGACGCTATCAGAGAGCTGTAGCGGCCACCTTGGAGGACAGGAGGGAAGCTACCTTGTGTGTTCTGAGGATATAAAGGCAAATTCTGGAAACATACTGGGTATCTAACTCCATCCTGAATTTGCAAAATATTTCATTATCATTTTCCCCAGTCTTCTTGATAAGTAATTTTTAGCAATTTTATTTGCAAGCAGAATCATCATCCTTTAGTTATGTGGTTAATTTGAGAAGCATCCATGTCTATACACATCGGATTAGACTACTGCGGAATAATCCGTAACAGCTAATTAATGCCAAATCTTCAACTATAAACTAGAGAAGGAAAAAAAAAACTTGGGAGGAGAAATGTATTTGGTTCTTACCATGTCCCAAGCATTGTGCCAATATTTTTTTGCAATTTGTTTAAATTTTAGAATGTTAGTTTTGTAGAAAATTTGCAAAAATGTACAACATATAAAGTTGCATATATTCCACATCCAGTTTCCATTATTAACATCATACAATTCTTTGATACATTTGTTCAAACCAATGGACTAATATTGTTAAGATACTATTCATTAAACTCCATACAATCTTCATATTTTGTTTGGATTTCATTAGTATTTATCTCAGGTTCTTTTGTTTTATTTTCTATCAGAATCCCATATACAATTTAGCCATCAAATCTCCTGTGTCTTGATTGTGACATTTTCACAGTTCCCTTGTTTTATAACCTTGACAGTTTCAAGAAGTACTAGTCAAGTATTTTGTTGAATACCCTCTATTTTGCTTGGCTTGATATTCTTGCAATGAGATTAGAATTATTGACTTTGGTAGAGGAAGGCCAAAGGATCACTTTTGTTCTATCATCTAAGGGGCAGATACTATCTACACGAATTACCACTGCTGATGCTGGCATTCCCTTTGATCACCTGCCTGATGAAGTGTTTATCAGGATTCTTCACTGTAAAGTTATTTTTCATCTCCCTTCTTTGAATACTGTGGTTTTTGGAAGAAGTCAATATAGGTAGTCCAGAGTCAAGCACAGTTATGTCCCACCTACTAGTGCTCAGAGGTTGTCTACATAAATCACTCGGAATTATCCTCTATATGTCCCAAGTATTTTCATTTTAACCTCAATGACACATTTAATCCTCATAATTACAGTTATTATCTGAATTTCCCATATCAGAACAAGTAGGCACTAATAGATTCAGTTACTCACTCATAGTCACAGATCAATTAGGATTCACAATGAAGCATTCCATCACTGTGCCCTGGTGAGTTGCACCATGGAACATCTGTTCTGGTCTTTATGTCTGTTAACTTGTCTGATTTCTGCCAGATGAGGAAGGCCCCTGCATACACGCACATGACATAGCAGAGGTAATGGTCACTGTGCATCTCCTTCTAATCTAAGGTTTCCAATTTATGTCATGGCATTTCACTTGAGATCATCAGGATGTTATAATAATGCTTCAATAAATTCATGTAAAATGGAAATAAAGATGTTTATTCTGGTGCAATTTTTTTGAGATTCATGAATAGATTTTTCAGCTTATGTATTTTCCAAGAACTGGCTGAAGACCTTGCATATTTCTTTTTTAATAGCCCAACCTTATAAAGATTTGGTGTTTCACAGAACTGAAGTTAGTGGCTGACTGGTTTGATGATTGCATGTTCAAAGCTAGAGGTCTAAATCTGACAGTGAAAACCGTAACCAGATTTCACTGGTGCTCATTAAGCTTTTGGATACTTAGGTTCTCAGACTCCATTATGTCAGCAGGCAGAAATGCTCCTCTATTGCACACTCTATCATGATTTCCAAGTCTAAGACAGAACACACAGGATCATATGAGGTACTTTTTTCAGCAGATACCCAATCTGTAATTGAAATTTCAATTTTTTTTTTGACAGCTAGCCAGAGCCTCACCTTTAATTCCCAGGCTCATCTTACTCACCTGGCATGTTCTATCTCATAAACATTGCTCTCTATACACAATTTGCATTCACGTTGAGATATCTTTCAGATGGAAAATGTAGAAGGTATAGATATATAATGTAAGAGCCATATTACTATGGTGAAAGTGGATTGTCACTGATAGTTTGAAGTATGAGTAATTGTCCAAATTTATATTCATATCAAAGGCTCACAGTTTTAATGCCCTGAGTATAGTTCTTACTTGATGCTCATTGAAAACTATTGTATGAATCAAATTCTGTAAAGCACTTTTTTACTTTTCAAAGGACTTTTACAGGCCTCTTATTATTTGCTTACCACAACAGCCATGCAAAACATGAATCAGATATGATCAAGAACTTTTCAGCTTGAAATGAACACTATAGTCACCTGAGTTTAAACTGCTGCCTTGTTGGACCCAACTATGAGAAAATCTAGTTCCATGGGACTTTTGTACACATTGTTTCTTTTCTAGGCATGGTCCTCTCCTCTTTTCTATATTTAATTTGCCCTTTGTTGATTTATTTTTGACATCTCAGTTCACCTTTCACTTACAGAAATCTGCCCGAACATGTTGGCTGCCACTACTATAAACTATCCTTTGGGATACTTATTTCATTTTTGTTATAGTGATCATCTGTTGTGTTTGTCTTTCCTAATATCTTGTCAATTATATTTAATTTCTTGCTCTCCAGTTCCTGGCACAATATAAATAAGCATGTGCTTAATGATAATACACTGTACAAATGGTAAATGAATGAGTGAATAAGTCTGAAACAGGGTTTGGGTAGCTGCATTGTAACAGGTCCACACAGGTGATTCTGAGATTTCCTATATGAGTATGTGTCCTTTACACAGATGAAAATAGTAAGATGCTTAGGAGACAAGAGTTGGGTCTGAGTGACACTCAGGGAGATGCAGGTTGGAGATAAAATTCAGATCTGTTGGTTTCTCCTTAGACTCACTATTGGGTTGTCCTCTCTGTTACATCCTTTGCAATATAGAACTCGGCCATCCCGTCCTATGCAGCTTTCTTCTACTCCTCTAGGCAGAAAGAAGATTATTTTCCATGTCCCTGGAGAGTCCTTTACTCATCGGCACTAAATGTTTATCCCATTACATAAGGCTGGTGGTTTCATTTGCATAGCTCAGTAGATGGTGAGCCATAAGCAATGAAGGTATATCTCCTTAATGTGTTCCCAGAAGCCTTAATAATGCCTAGGATGAACCACCTCTTTAAGAAAATTTTCTAGGTAGATGGACAGTCATAAATAGTGAATGTACAGGTGGACAAATATAGTATTTTGCAAAAATTTCAAAAAAAAGCACTGTATCATAGGTGAATGCTCTGGGCTTCCTTAGGGATTACTTTATTTCTGTCAGAAAAGAAACTCAGTGGAAATAAAATTGTAGGAGAAAATGCACAATGGCCTCTACTGTAGGTAATGGCATATTTATGTGCCTGGCAGTCTATCGGTTTTCAACTCCCATAAGAACGATTTGGAGGGTGCAATACTTCATCAAAGGCAGGGGATAGCTGGGCCACATGAACAGTCTTTGCAAGAAGAGGAAATGCTGAGATGTTGCTTACCCTGTAAGGATGCAGGGTTCCCATTGCAACTGCATAGTCACTTCAATTTGATCTTTTGAAGTCATGCTGGCTGATATGAAAAACCATTGAGTGACTCACACTCCCCCAGATGCCTATAAGCTCAAATAAGGTTCTATTTCAGGTGAGGAGAAGATTAGCTTCTTGGAGGATCTCTGAGAACTGCCAAATGGCCCCAGTTGCTGCAGTTATTGTCTGCAATGAGTGGCAAGGGTAGTTCACATTCTAAGGGCACCTACAGACTTGATCTGAGTTAATTCTCCCAGCAGACCTAGGAGGCAGGCATGGCAATCAGCATCATCATACGGTAGGGAAGAAGTTGTGGTTCAGAGAATGTACACATCTTGTTCATCATCACTAACCAGAAGAACTTGTGGTGGATTTCAATCCAGCCAGTGTGTTTCATAAGCTCACTGATGGTAACCACTATGTTAACCTGATTCTTTGAGTATTAACCAATATACTCGCAACCAGATAAAGTTTAAAAAAGCCCAGAAACACAAAGAATATTGAATAAGGTTACTTACATCAAAGTAACCTCATAGATGACTAATAAATACCATATTAAGTAACACAGATAGGACTAAACTCAAGACCACTACTTTTTCAGATCCACATCTTTCTCCAATATAGGCTTCAAATGAGGATGACCCTGAGATATTTATTTCTGCCATATATATCAAGTTGGCCCATTCATTGATATATTGCAGCAATGTGAAGATAAAGATCTGCCCTGGTCTCAAATCAAGCATGTATGATATTCCCAATGTTTGCCATCCCTCAACAAATCAGCTCATGCTTTGGTTCTCATGGCTGAAATATTGTGTCAGACTGACACAGCCATAAATGTGGTAACTGCCAAATTTATAGGCCAGTAAAGAAGGCCAGAATTCCAATTATCAGTGAACCAAAGAAACCATCTCCAATAAAAAAGATATAGTGAAAGGTGTCTGATGAAAGGAAAGGGCGGGGTACTGTTTGAATGACAGAGTAAATGCCTGAGTGGTTTTGCCCCCTTCCGGTCATATTAAATATAGGAGAGCTGGAACTTCCACTGATTTCCATGACATCAACATCTAGGCTTTCAGCCTAAGCTGACCTGCCTCTGAGACGTGCTTAGCTCACAGTGTGATGGTTTTGAACCTTTAAGGATATGCATTATAGACAAGCCCTCTTTTTTTCTTTTAAGAATAACTTAAAAATACTTACTGGCCAAATTATTGATCTTTGACCCCAGGAATTTTTCCTTTGTGGCACCCACAACAAATGTACAGTGGGAAGACTTTTTGTTCATACTTCGTCCTCAATTCACAATGATATGGTTGCACCCTAGATAGCCTTTAAATATGTCTTATTGATTTAGTACTGAGATACTTGCTATTGATTTATCTTTTTAAAAGATTATTTATTTGAGAGGCAGAGTTAAAGACACACAGAGAGAGAGTGTCAGTTCACACCCAAATGGCCGCGACGGCCAGAGCTGGGCTGATCTGAAGCCAGGAGCCAGCAGCTTCTTCCAGGTTTCCCACTGGTATAGGGGCCCAAGCACTTGGGTCATTTCCACTGTTTTCTCAGGCCATCAGCAGGGAGCTGGATTGGAAACGGAGCAACTGGGGGCAGCTGGACACGAACCAGCACCCATATAGCATGCCGGTGCCGCAGGCAGAGGCTTAACCTTCTACGCCACAGCACCGGACCCTTCAGATAAATCTTAATGCGGAATAATTACCTTCTGATACTGTTAACTTATTTCCTTGTTTGCTTCTTTCCTCTTCTTTGTTCTAAATTAGGAATAGAGGTGCCTATGTTGTGGGAGATTGGAGCTAACTCATAAAAGCCTTAAGACAAAATAGAAACATAGTAGTTACTTTCTTTCTCCCTTAATCGGACATGAAAATAGATCCAGTAAGTCCCAAGTTTTGAATGGGAGTAACTTTAAAGCTTGTAGCAGGTTCATCTCCCCAAGCAGCAGACCCTAAGATAGAGGTTTCGCTATTGATTTCTGAACCTATTGACACTTGGAAGGAATTTGATTTCAAGGAGTTCAGTAAGTATAACACTGTCGTGTAAAAGGTTCTTGAGTTTATTTTTTTTCTAACAGAATATTCCTGAGATAGAGAGAATCCTTCCACTTCTCTCTTCTGAATACTCAGGATCCCATCTGTGCTCTCCTGGAGCCTTTGGACGACCTATTTCACAAAATGGGGGACACTTTCACATGAAGGAAACTCCAGAGCAGTCATTAGGATTGGAGACAAAGGTCTTCCCCAAGGGATTTGAAAATGGTGAGGAAAAGAAAAATCTGAGAGAGACAGTGGCCCAGAGGTAGGAGAAAACCAACTTTTGTTGTTGTTGTTAGGAGCAGGTTAAGCAGTTACTATAGAAAAATAATTAAGAGTAGCTTTAAAGGGGTAGGGTTTAAATTGCACATCCAGGGCTTGCACCCTTACAGGTCTGCTGTCACAGGGTTGCAAGGAACCAAGGCCCTAGGCTCTACCCTCTTATTATTCATTTGCTGTTTTACTCCCCCTTCTTTTTTCCTTTTTACTATCCTTCCCATGACCATTTTTACCATGTTTGCTTCAACTCTAGCTAACAAACCTGTAGCAAGATGGGAGAACGGGAACAAAAATGATTCTGTTCTATACAAGTTCCTTTAAGAATACTTCTAACCTATTTTACCTATGTTTACTCCTTCTTCTCACACTGTTTGTCAGAAGTTGGTCACATGACTGCAACAAAGATTGAGAGATACAAATACTTCAGCCAGCCATGTTCCCTGGCAAGCCCTGATGATAGTTTGAGGGTCTATTACTGAAAAGGGGAGGATTTATTTTGAGAGCAGGTAGCAAGGGAGAATCTCAGGGGAAAAAATGGTGACAGTCTTCTACTTCTACTTTGGAGCAACAAAAATGAATGAAACAGGGGCTGGCACTTCAGCTCAGTGAGTGAAAGCCCTGGCCTGCAGTGCCAGCATCCCATGTGAGTTCCACTTCCAATCCAGCTCCCTGCTAATGCACCTGGGAAAGCAGTGCAGGATGCACTTATGTGAGATACCTGAGAGAAGATCCTGGCTCTTGGCTTCAGCCTGGCTCAGGCCTGGCTGTTGCAGCCTTTGGGGAGTGAACCAGTGGACAGAAGACCAATCAATCAATCAATATCTCTCTCCTCCCCCAACTCTGCCTTTCAAATAAATAAATTTATTTAAAAAAATGAATGAAACAGATATGAGAAAAAAGTCACAGATAAAGGCTGCAGAAGATTCCTTTGGGGGCTAAGCTCCTGACTCTGTCATCCACTGAATTCCAGCCCTGTCCCTGCCCTTGGACCCTTGAGATATTCCTTTTGTGACATAGTAAAGACTCCTCTTCAGTTTGAACTAAGCTCAAGTGATTTTTGATGCTGAAACCAGAAATCTTTGATATGCACACTCTTTATGATCTTAGTGACATTGATCTTTCCTTTCCCAGTGCTGAAGAAAAATGATGTTGCTATCCCACCTCAGAGAATAACATTGCTTGTCTTATTCATGCGAGAAGATGAGGGGGTAAGTTTGTGGAAATCCTCATACAGCTCTTTGAACAACCTGCAAGAAAGGTCTATAGACCTGGAGAAATATCTGTGCCTCAGGCAACCACATGGAGACTGGGCCTATCTGGACCTCAAATAGTTTCTATCAATAAGGGCCTGGCAAGGACCCTCACTCAGGATTCTGGTTGGGATGGATATATTGGTTGCCAGTTATATAAGGTCCACAAGTAGAATTTAGGATTACAATGACCCAGTGCAGAAGAAAAATTCAGGCTGATATCTTATGTCCAACATCTGTTAATCACAAACTTCTTTGTTCAAACATCACATTAATTCTCACTTATTCAAGTCTTTAGTGTTTACTTGACAAGTTCACTTAATGCCAAGTATGTATTTCTCTTGTTCCTAGTGTTATCACTAGCTGTCAGATTAGTATATATCACAGTAAGTATTTAATGCTTTTTAAAAAATATTTCTTTGCCTTCTATAGTCATTGAATACAGACACTTACCATAATATACGTTATCAAAGAAAAATGCCACTTGCATAAAATTTCTATATCAATCCTATATATATATTTGTGTGCATGTGTGTGTGAGTGTGTGTATATATATATATATATATAGTAGTTACTGAATTTGTATTTTGCATGAGACAATAAAGATTCAAAGGAGACCAAACATAGTGATTGTAGATGGAAATTTGTGGTCATATTTCTGCCCTAGTCCCCAACCAGTAAAATTTCCAGCTCTAATCCTACAGACTTACACTTCTAATACATGGTATTATTTAAAAAAGTAAACTTGAATAAGAATTTTAATAGATATATTTATGATAGCATTAAGAATTTCTTTAGCCCTGAGAAACCATGCAAATATGTACACAATATACTTTATAAGCTCAATATTTATGGTGATTTGCATAGTCTTATGTTTATTCATGTTATCATTTATAAAACTCATTTGCTCAGCAAATATTTGAGGCCTTTCTGGGTGCCAGGCACTGTGAATATCAAGGGGAATAAGACAAGCCCACGCCCACAAAAGGCACATTATCCCAAGGGGAAGCCAGGCATAAAAATGAATTATAGGTGATAAAGTGTTAAAGACACTATGTTAGAAATTGCTCACAGGTGATATAAAGAAAAGGGAGTGTCTATTTATTTTATTTTGTGCAGAGCCAAAACTAAGGTCAAATCTAGATGATTAGGAACTTAATAAATGATTTTTGGTGGTGACAATCGACTTGGAAAGCACAAGATAGATAACCCTAATTCTACAGCTCTCTGTACTGTCAGTTCAGAGAGAATTTCCCCAGCAAGTGCAAGATTCAATTGAAGAAAATTATTGTTCAGTGAACTGTTACTCAGACTTGACCCACAATCCTGCAGCTTTGGTGGGCTCACTTCAATGTCAGACAAAGAGCTTCTAATACCAAAAGAGGAAAAATAAACATCTTGCATGGAGGGTCATCTCTGTATAGACACATAAAGATTGTGCCTGTGTTTTGAAATTTCTTTGTATGCCTGGCATAAACATTGTAAGATTCATGCCACTGAAAATATGTGCAAGTTGGTGAGACATAAAGGTTAATCACTATCTCAGTACTCTCTAAATCAAAATGTGCCTGGCAATTCCTATGCAGTGTTTGTACTCAGGCTGTTCTCATAACCCATTGTACAAATCCAAAGCCCAGCACCCACATAAGCCAGTGTCAATGCCACTTCTTTCTAGATTTCCCTGATTTTCCAAGGGAGAAGAACAAACTGTAACCATACCTTATCATTGACTTCTACTGAACTGATACTCTACCATTACCTAGTAATTAACTTATTCTCACCAGGTGTGAGATTGAACAACCAGTATATTGTAGTTTGGAAAGATACAGTGTTGACCAAAACAGGTAGTGCTGTGGGCTTCATAGCACTAACATTTAAGATCTACTGATACACAATTTAAAAATTAGACAAGGCGGCTCTGACAGTGCCTTTTGGCAAGTGCAGCAAAACAAACAGAGTGAGAAATGTGGTAGAGAAATTGTTGTTGGAGTGTAGGACAGAATTGAGACTTCCATATGAAAAGGGGATCTCAGAAGGGTCTCTTTGGGAATCTAAAATGAATCAGAGCTCATGTACACAGTGATCTCTCCTACTTGCCTGTAACATTGTTATACCCCAGTATCACCTACCACAAGACTAGAACCAACAGAAGGGACTCATTAACTGCTGAATGAAGCCCATGTGAGCACCGTTTGCTCAGTGGGGTGGCAGAGCTGTGGAATACAAGGCAGAGACTGAGGAACCTTTTAGGCCGGGGCATTTATCCTCTTAAAGCTGCAGTGCCAATTATTTACTGATCTGTATTGTGTGTTAACATTGAACAGAGAATGAATCATGATATGTTTCATCCCCTCTGAGTTCTGAGCCAACTAAAAAGAGGAGAGGATCATTCAAATGCAGATTAAAATTTCAGCCTTTTCATTAGGCTTTTATACGAATGTGCTTAATTTGGAGAGTTTTGCTCAAACCTGCAGCTACAATCAAGATCTATAGCCCTTGCTGAGCATAACCCATTGGTTGACAGATCCTAATAATAGTGTGGGTCTCAAGAACACAGAGAACACTCTCCACACTCCTACAGTCCTTTAGCATTTTCTTACTGCCCTCAGGTGCTAAGAGTGCAACCCAAAGGTTTTTTTATTTTTATTTTTATTTTCTTATTTTATTTTACCCAAGGATACTTATAATGCAGCAACAGAAGTGCAACCAACATGCGGGCAATCAGTGGAAGAAAGAAGCTCAGTCTTACATCCTCAGACCGAAACGCACCAATGCAGTGAGTGTGGGATTAGACATCAGACCAGTTATGACTCTCAGTAATACCTGGGGCTAAAATAGGAACACAGGGAAAAGAGCAGAGGCATCAAAAGTACTTCTCATGCTGAATGTTTACATCAATCATTAATTATCTGTCATAAAATCTCAACTGTGTTCATCACTCTCTAATGCTTTCCAAAGTCGTATTCCTTTTTTCTAGTTTCATGTTTATTTTCTCCAGCGGTTGGCTATAGAGGGGAAGCTATTCTGCGATGGGCGGAAGTAAAACTCAATTTTTTAAATTTTAAGCAGTTACATTCATTAATGAAAAATAAATATTAGAAAATAATCTCAATATGCCAAAAACTTTGAAAAAAGAAAACCTGGGAGCTCTAATCCAAATGGACTGACAATGCTCAGGTCTTCCTCTGTAGCTCTCCCTCATTCCTTACCCGTAGCTTCTGTACCCCTTGTTAGAATTTTGAGACATTGTGAGAAACATCTGGTTCAGCACAGGTCTTGGCAGCTTATGAGGCTTGCAACCTATTCTTTAAAAACCTTTAGTTATGAAATTCTAGCTTAACTGAGTGTTAAGTTCTCAAAGTAGAACTTTCACAGGAAAAAAAAAAACACATAAAAAATAAAAAATAAAAACCAGCAGCCTCCCTTGACTCCCATGTGTGTCTGCCAGTTTCTAACACCTAAACACGTCTTGTGTTTTCAGTCCTCGCCCATGTTGACTCAACATTCTGCAATATCTTCTACCTCAATTATGTAAGAAGCTTTGATTCTTTAACACGGCTTTTGAAATAAGATACTTTGGTGAAACCCTTCTGTTGCTAGTATCTCTACTGCTTTTCTTCTTCCTCCTTCCTCTTAACCTGTACTATTTGTACGTCTTTATGGGTTACAATGTGTTAGTTAGACACAAATAGGTAACATAAGTGGATCAAGTCAGCTCATCATCACTATTTGCAGTACACTTAAGCCCATTATCATTGGTAGTGAAATTCAGTTTATTCGGGGTCTCTTACAGAAAGTGGACTATCACTGACTTCATGTGCCTTTAAAACCTGTTCAGCCCTGGTGCATCTGCCATTTAGATCTAGCAACACTGTTTCAGAGATTTTTTTAATCACCAGACTGAAAGAAATATCCCTAACACTCCACCACGGTCTTCACAGCACTTATTATTTTTTGAAAAGTTTCTACTAATTTACATGTCAATCTCCCTCATGAATCTTGTCTACTGTTTCACCCCAGCACCGAAGGTAATTCCTATCACAGAGTGAATTCTCAAGAAAGAGCTGTGTCTGGCTAGTGCTGCGGCTCACTTGGCTAATCCTCCGCCTGCGGCGCCGGCACCCCAGGTTCTAGTCCCGGTTGGGGTGCCGGATTCTGTCCTGGTTGCTCCTCTTCCAGTCCAGCTCTCTGCTGTGGCCCGGGAAGGCAGTGGAGGATGGCCCAAATGTTTGGGCCCTGCACTCGCATGGGAGACCAGGAGGAAGCACCTGGCTCCTGGCTTTGGATCAGTGCAGCACGCCAGCCGTGCCGGCCATTTGGGGGGTGAACCAATGGAAAAAGGAAAACCTTTCTCTCTGTCTCTCTCTCTCTGTCTAACTCTGCCTGTCAAAAAAAAAAAAAAAAAAAAAAGTTGTGAAATAGTCAATGAATTTCTTACTCAATATTATATCCATGCTGATAGGATGGGTGAAATTTACCAGTATTTGTTGAGTGATTGACTGAGTGATGGAGGCATGACTTTTTTGTGTCAAGATAAAAACAAAGCGGGAAGACTCAGAACTGTGTGGCATATTTTAATATCTATACTTCAGGACCAAAAGTTTGCCTTTGGCAAAAAAAAAAAAAAAAAAAAAAAAGGTGCTGCAAATGTTTCAGGAAGCACACTTGTCCAGGAATCACACAATTGCTCTCTCAGGCATTCCTGCGAAAGGATGGGCTTTTAACATCCACTATTGAGAAGCTGTCAATGTCTCACACACATGCATTTAAATTCCTATAAGAGAACTGAGAGTGAATTTGTCTCTGACATCAGAAAATAAAACAGAGAAGCCTGTTAAGGAAATCGACATTTCCATCATTGATTTTTTTTTTTGTTAGATGTGTTTAGTTTAAGGTCTTCTGCATTCTATTAAGTCTAACAATTGTATTTTTATTAGGTATTCGTTTATTCTCCAAGTAAGATCGTATCCAAGTAGGATACAAAGTGGGCCCTGGTAAGAATAGTGTTTAGGTCCCTATTAGATATCAATTTTCTCTCCCTCACACTTTGGATGTAGTTTATTCTTCTCTTATGACATTTATCATCGTTTTTATGAGATATAGTCATTGATTTAGCCTTTTTGCTAAAGTGCAGCCTTTTGTTTTTGATTGAAAACTTGTGATTCATTTATTTTTACTCCCCTTGCTAGTCTACATGTGCCTTGTACAAACATGGTGCATAGTGCAGAAGTTTCCAAAAGGAAGATTCTTCTAGACACTGGCTAGATTATGATGACATACACTGGTGATGTTGGTCTCCAAAAGACCTTCAGAGAGAAGCTTATTAGTTGTGTACCAATTTTAGATTATAAAAGTGCTAGGTATAATTTACAAATGGAGTGACCCCAAGACAAAGCAAATTTAATAAGAATTATTTCTTGATGGGTTCCTTGAGTTTCTTCATTAAAACAAATAAAAAAAGAAAACTTTCCTTCCTTCCTTCCATTTAAAAAACATGATTCATTTGTCTGGAGGCCATTGTAGTCCATATGCACAGAGCACTAGAGTATGGTAGGAAAGAAGATGGTCCACTATGATTTCCCATAGTTTGATTGCAAATGATATGGAATATGTATCCTATGATTCTAAGATTATTGCCATTCCAGTAGTAATGAGCACAACTAGAGGCCTGATCTAGGTTCCTAAATACCATTCCTTACTCAAAATAACCAGGTCTTCAGAGAAATGACTGATTCCCAGGTCTGAGCACTAAAAAGATTAAGGTGGACTCAAAGCATCTCATTGTACCAGAAAGTAAGAAAGTGTTCAGAGAATCATGAGGCCATCCCAGAAGGATGCACAGTTTGAAAAGGCTCCCACTGGCTAAAATCAGAAACATTTTAAGGTTTAAAATAAAGATATTATAGCTCACTAAGTTTATAGGAACATGCAAGTCCATATGAATAAATATAAATATGAATAAATATCAGAGTGTATTCTTTCACACAATACAATGGAGAGCAAAAACTGTAAAACATATGATGGAATTAGAAAAATTCAAAATTTCCTAGCAATAGTCATAACTTATTCAGACAGACATATAAATGGTGCTAAACCAGTAGCGAAATTAGAAGAATGAGATTTTACTTTGTTTCAAATGATCTCTCCACAAAATATCTCCAGTTGCAAGGGACAGGGGAGGTAACTTTGTAGGGGCAATGGAACCAAGCTGACATGAATTTAAGTGATCAGAGTTCAAGCTACCAGCAATAGGAGAGGTCTGTGTCACAGCCATGAGGTAGCATGCAAGCAGAGAATAACAAAAAAGATAATGTGTACCTGATTCTAACCATGGAGAAATACCAGACAACTCCAACTAAGGGTCATTCTATAAAACAGCTGATGACATTGTGAACAGAAAAGTCCAAGGAAGATTAGGGGCCTGCCCAGGGTTGGAGGAGATCAGACAGCTGACAGCTGGGTGCCAATCCTGATCCTGGCTGACATCCTTTCCAGCCAAATGACATTAACAGGGCACTGGGAGAAACTTGATAGGGAATTGTTTCTCTAAGAGAACAATTACAGGGCTTCTGAATACTGCTCTTGCAACATATCTGTGACTTTGAAACTATTTCAAAAACATACATAGATATTTCTAGGTGCTATACATTATTAACTGCTCTTTGTTTTATATTATTTACAGCTTCACATACCTATTTTCTTCTGTTGTACAACACACATATATTGGTATGGTTAGCCATTAATAATGTCATTCTAATCTAAGCAAACATCAAATTTACTATCATATCTTAAGGTATATTTTATTATTCTCACCTCTCCCCATTCCCCTCCAGTTCTTTTTACACTTTACCCAGCCCATCACCTTTCTACACAACCAGGTATGTAAAGGGTCTTTGTGGATACTCTTCCTCTAGCCTAGAACATTCTTTGTCCCGTGTTTTCCCATGGCCCTCTTGCCCTCAAACTCTATTCCTTTAGTTCTCAAATTAAATAGCAACTTTTCAGAGGTCTCTAACTACCCATCTGTAAGACATCACCACCAACTCTCTCCATAAAGCCATGTGATTAACTCAATGGATGCAGAGAAAGCATGGGGTAAAATACAACACTCATTCATGTTTCAAATTACTTTGGAATCACTCCATCCTTATCTTATATGACCTCATGTACAACCTTCATGACACTCAGTGATCTATTGTGTCACTTGATCCTTGACTCACTTTAAGTTTCCTGTCTTTCTACCCTTTAAGTTCCATAGGATGATGCTTCTGTCTTTCTTGTTTATAGCTGTATTTCTAAAGCCTATGCAACGTTTAACACTCAGGAGATGCTCAATAAATATTTGCTGAATGGATTGAGTCTTCTCTGGCATGCTTGATGTTCCCTCCTGTGTTTGTTTCATTTAGCTCTGTGTTTCTATTTGCTACTCACATTTATTGAAGCAATGAATGAATGAATAAATGAAAGCAAGTGACCCTGGACTAAAGCTGTGGAACTTAACTTGAAGAAATAATTTATAATAATCACTTTTGTCAGTTAATCACTCAACAGTTTTATATAGTAAGACAAATTTTAGGGCAGATGTTGCTCCCTGCTTCCCTCAAGTTGTATCTCGTGGAAGTGATATGTAATCCTTTATTGAAGGTGGAAGGTTTCGTTTTCTCTAGATCTGAGAAGAATGTCATTGGTGTTTTGATTCTGAACACAATAAATCTGTAAATTGCTTTGCATAGTGTGGACATTTTGATATTATTTCTTACAATCCATGAACATGGAAGGTTTTTTTTCATTTTGTGTGCCTTCTTCTATTTCTTTCTTTAATGTTTTGTAGTTTTAATTGTAGAGGTCTTTCACATCAATGATTGAGTTTATTCACACGGTTTTTGTAGCTACAGTGCATGGAATTGCTCTTATAAGTTCCTTCTCAGCCATAATTTTATCTGTATATACAAAGGCCATTGTTTTTTGTGTGTTGATTTTATATCCTTTCTTATGAGTTCCACTAATCTCTTAGTAGAATCTTTTGGTTCCTCTATATAGAGAATCATATCATCTGCAAACAGGGATAATTTGACTTCCTCCTTTCTAACTTGAATTTCTTTTTCTTGCCAAATGGCTCTGGCAAAAACTTCCAGAAGTATATTAAATAGCAATAGTGAATATGGGCATCTTTGTTTGGTTCTGAATGTTAGTGGAAATGCTTCCAGCTTTTCCCTATTCAATATGATTTTGGCTCTGGGTTTGTCATATATTGCCTTGATTGTGCTGAGGGCTATTCCTTCTATACTCAATTTGCTTAAGGTTTCTATTATGAAAGGATGTTGTATTGTATCACATGCTTTCTCTGCATCTATTGAGATAACTATATGGTTTTTATTCTTTAATTTGTTAATCTAATGTATCACAATTATTGATTTGCATATGCTGAACCATCCCTGCATACCAGGGATAAATCCCAGTTGGTCTGGGTGAATGATCTGATTTGTTGTTGGGTTTGATTAGCTAGTATTTTGTTGGGGATTTTTGTGTTATGTTCATAAGAGATATTGGTATGTAGTTCTCTATCTTTGTTGTATCTTTTTCATGTTTGGAATTAAGGTGATGCTCATAGAAAAAGTTTGGGTGATCCTTCCCTTACAAATTTTTTTAATAGTTTGAGAGAAATTGGAATTAATTGGTAGAATTCAGCAGTGAAGCTTTTTGGCTTTGTGCTTTTCTTTGCTGGGAGGGTTTTTATTATTGATTCAATCTCTGTCTTGGTTATTGGTCTGTTTAGGTTTTCTATGTCTTCATGACTCAATTTTGGTAGATTGTGTGTGTCCAGGAATCTACCCATTTCCTCTAGATTTTGCTATTTGTTTGCATGTGGGTGTTTTTAGTATTCCTGATGATTATTGTTATTTCTGTGGTATTTGTTACATTTCCTTTTTTCCTCTCTGATTGATTACTGATCTAGGTCATCTTTCCCCCACCCCTTTTATTTGGTTAGCTGAACCAGTGGCATACCAATTTTGTTATGGGAATGCTCTGTAGATACATTAGATCCATTTGGTTTACAGTGCTAATCAGCTCTTTTATTTAGCTCTGTTGTTTCCTTGTTGTTTCTTTGTCTAGTTGATCTGGCCATTGATGAAAGTAGGGTGTTGATCTCCCCCATTACTGTTGTATTGGAGTCTATGTCTCCCTTTAGATCCATTAGCATTAGGTTTAAATAGCCAGGTACCCTGGCATTGGCTGCATATACATTTACTACAGTCACATCTTCCTGTTGAATTGATCCTTCAATCATTACATAATGCTTTTCTCTTTTAATCAGTTTTGTGTTGAAGTCTACTTTGTCTGATATTAGGATGACTATACCTGCTTGTTTTTGCTTTCCATTAGCTTGGAATAACTTTTTTCATTCTTTCACTCTCAGTCTGCATATGTCTTTGTTGGTGAGATGTGTTTCTTGTAGGCAGCAAATAGATGGGTCTTGTTTTAATCTATTCAGTCAGCCTTTATCTTTTAAATGGAGAACATAGGCCATTTACATTCAAGAATTTTAAAATATCTGATTAGATTGCAGATGTACTTCTTTATTTTGCTCTGTTCTTCTACAATGAAGAATAAATTCCAAGGGCTTAACTGAATATAATTTAACAAAACAAAGAAAAACAACTTTCTAAAGCATAAAAAATTATATATATATAGCTCATCCACAGTTTGAAATATGTATAATCTTTATAAGTAAATTTAAAATGTTATCCAATAATTATTCACTAAGAACTTATTACATGGAATACATCACATGGTATTTTAGATGTGGGGGAGGTACGTGAGAGAAGCAGAAATGCATGAACCAAGGTCTTGCCTCCAGCACCTGGACTTCCCGCTTGTGTGAGCTCATGTGTTATGTGTTTTTGTGCATATATGTATTTAGCTTTCTTGAACTGAATGCCCATCATTTACCATTTTGAAGTCTTTGCAAGTTAATTATCATCTAACAGCATGGCTTGGGTATGAAGTGCCGTTTTGTGATCAATAAAATTCTTTTTTTTTACATTTTTTCAATAAGTTTTTTTTTCCATAAAAGCTATGACCAAGAAGCACAGAGTGGAAAGGTCTTCAGCTCTCCATCATGGAGGTGAACTTGGTGTTTAGTGATCATATCACATGAGGGTAGGAGCAGCATTATAAATATACCCTCCCTCCCATCCCCTGCCATCTCTCTGTATTTTTAGCACTCTGTTTCAAATCCAATGATTTTCACAAAAGGGAGGTAGAACAGAAAGTTGCAGCATAAAGGTCAAGGATTTTGCACAAGATCTGTTCATAAAGAAGGAATATTTCCAGAATTTTAACACAGGTCTATTAGTCTATAAGTGCAGCATTTGATTCTGAAATCAAGAGGCCCTGACATTTGTTTCCACATCCTGAACAACCTGTAAATAGGGAAATCCTGACTGTACTTAGATTATCTGAATGTTGGACATGCCTGTGAGGATTGAGGTCTTCAGCCTGGACAGGATTACACACACTGAATGTTACTGCTAAAGTGTGGTGACATGTTCCTGACCAGAAAAGTCAGTCAATATTTCACTCTGCTTTTATCTTACACTCTCTATAGATAGGGCTTAGACAGATGGACTTACTATAAACTCTATAGACAATTACATAGAATGTTAGAGGCTGAGGATCTTTGGCATAAAGTTTCCTATACTTACTATATCATAATTTGGTTAGTTGGGGAGGAAGACATCAGGACTGTCAAAAATGCACATTCCTTTGAGTTACTCGGGACTTCCCAAGTCCAACATCCAAGGCAGAGGCCTGGGCATCCATATTGGTGACAGGCACTTTAAGGTGGTTACTAGCATTGCCAAAATGTGACAAACATTATTAAAATGGAAAGAGAAGGAAGATGCAGTCAGATGTAGATTCAACAAGAATAATAGGTAATGCTTAGATCATACTTATTGTGTGTTAGGCACTGTGGAAAATACATTATATTTTAATCCAATTTTATATGAACATTTTGAACTACTCTTATGTTATACTTTTTAAAAAATTAAAATATAAAGTACGACCCTCATAGTGGAAGGTGGAAGGTGGAAGGTGGAAGGTGGATGCCTGAGCTTAACATGAGATTGCAGCCAGTTCTGAATTTCAGGAGGTGGCAAAGCCTGCAGGTGTTGGCACCAACAACACCTGTCTGAGTTTGCGTCATTTTGTAAAATGTGAAATCACTCCCTTCACACCAACAACAGGGATATTCTTAGTGTGTGGATTCTGTTTTAAGTTAAGAAAGAAAAGCACACTTTATTTGCAATTGGAGATATAAAGCAATCATACAGTGATCATGTCCCTTCTGTTGACCCAGAGTGTGGAGGCTGCACACTATAGACTAAAAGTCAGGAGACCCTGTGCTATTGCAGGGACCACCACAGGAGTCTGTTTCTTTGGTGTTCTGTTTCCCACCTGCAAAATGCCTAACAGGGGACTGTTTTTCCTGATGCCTATTTGTGGCTGGGTTGAAGATGTTTCCCACCTTAATCCACAATGCACTTAAGTATCCGATTTTGTTTTTATTTTGTAATTACTACACCATTTTCTAAATGTGCTTCTAACATTTAGAAAATTGTGAATATTTTTAGATACAGATATATATGACTGATCTGCATTTAATTTTTTTGTTGGAATGATCCTATCAATGTCTACACCAGAAACCTTATTTGTACCAAGGTCCCCAGCATCAAGCGACACTTTGTCTTATAATAAATTTTATTACCCATGAATCAATACATCATTAATGAGAACTTTACTAGAAATTCTTTGATAAATTTTTTCCTTCATCTATTGAGTTTATTATGATTTTGTTCATTTGGAAGAATTTAATGCTTAAAATTAGTTTCACAAGGTGAAGGGAGAGGTAGTTCTGGCCCAAGGAGAATCTCAGACTCAATATGTGAACTCATTTGTCTCAGGGGTCAGCTGCTTTGTATTTTTATTCTTATCAACTAGATGTTTTTTGCTGTTTTCATGTCAAATTCCTAATGAGCATAGTGCATGATGGAGAGGAGTTCCACACACTGGTGTCTAAGGTTTAGAACTTTGCACAGTTTTGCATAGTTTGGCATAGTTATTGACAAAACCCACCTCAAGTTGCACTTGTGCTTACTTTAGAGATTCATGAGAAGTAAAGAAGTGGTCATGTAAAAAGAGTATGATAAAACTCTACATCCAATCTTTGAACAAATTGGTAAGAGTTAGAACTGTATATTTAAGTTTTTGTTCTAAAAAAGCAGGTGAAGGTAGAAAAGAACATGACAAAAGAGGACTAAGAAGGTAGAGTTGAGATGATTTTTGTCAGCAAAATGAGATTTTCTTTTGTTAAAATGCACTCTTCAAGGGCCATCATTGTGGTGCAGCACGTTAATCTGCTGGTTATCATGCCGACATCTCATATGGGTACCAGGTTGAGTCCTAGCTGCTCTACTTCCAATCCAGGTTCCCCTACCAATGCCCCTGGGAAAGCAGTGGAAGATGGCCCAAGTGCTTAGGTTCCTGATACCACATGGAAGACCTGGGTAAAGCTCTTGGCTTTAATAAATATTGATAAAAATCTTTAGTAAAAAAGATTTATTCATTTATTTGAAAGTCAGAGTTAGAGATAGAGAGAGATCTTCCATCCGCTGGTTCACTCCACAGATGGCCACAATGGCCAGGGCTGGACCAGGCCGAGGCCAGGAGCCAAGAGCTTCTTCCAGGTCTCCCACATGGGTGGTAAGAGCCCAAACACTTGGTCAATCATCTGCTGCCTCTCCCAGGCCATTAGTGTGGAACTAGATTGGAAGTTGAGCAGCCAGGATAACAACCGGCATCATATGGGATGCCACTGTCACATGCAGTGGCTTAACCCACTCCACTATAATGCCAGACCCAAATAAATAAGTCTTTAAAGATGAACAAATAAAATGGACTCTTCAAAGAATAAGGAAAAGTGGTACATAAGAATACACACCTGTACGATCATTGAAAATTAATAGTACATGCAGACCTCCACATCTGCCGTGCTGGCTGAGGTCACTTCAGTTTGCCCCTGCTGACACGAACCACTTGAGCAGACAAGATTCAGCCTCACAGATGAATTTGTATTTATTGCAAATTTGGTCTTAGGCCATTGTAGGAGATGGGCAAGCACCGTCTCTGCATGATTCTGGAGTTAAGTTTCCTCATGGGCAGTTGGAGATGAGAAGGAACAGAGAGAGACGCGATGTGGGGGCAGCTAGGCCACGTCGGAATGTGCAAGCATGAGCGGGGCCCCCTCCCTTCCACACACAATAAGATGGACTAAAAATTGCTTTGATTCCTGTTGCTTCTGCCCTTCTGGATGAAGGTATTTCCTTAGTGGTCTCGCCCTTTATTATGAGCTAAACACATGCCTGGTGCAGGGGCCAGAGGAGGTGCGGGGGGAGCCGGGGAAGGTGAAGCAATAGGAGGCCAGTGGCTGCCTTGGGCCAACGTAAGCTGGCAGAGGGTGACAGTGTGGGAGATACAGGGTGTTGCAGCTTTACTGGTACCCTCCAAATCTCACACAAGAATCTCTCTTGTGCCCCATACCCTATTCAGAGGTCCACAGAGCAGGGTCCTGAGAAACAGTGCATCCTGGCCACATTGACATCAAGGACCCTGCTCCCTCATTTCTGTGTTGGAGATTTTCCAGTTTCAAAAATTAAAATCAACTTGAGACAAGGTATACATTTCCCTCAGCCTAAGTCTTTTTCTTTCCACCAACACTCAAGTCATACAACAATCTACAGTCAAATTACTCAATTAGAATGAAACGATTGAAAGGTATGCCAAAGGACACAGTGGACTTAGGATCAGGTAAAATGCTTGTCCTCCCTCTTCCCAAGGACTTGGGGGAAATTCATTCCATTTCATAAGGTCTTCCTCCCTGGCTCTAGTATCTTTGGCTTGCTGAGGGTGATAATGGAAAGGGTGGTAGAACTCCACTTGCCATTGCTGCCGCTACGGTCTCGCTGGGTTATGGTTCTGTGTGAGTTAGGTCAGAAGTTTAGCCAAGATAGAAAACATCACACAGGAACCTCCCACTCTCAACCACACCAGTGGTGCTTGGGTAACTGGATCAAGAAGGAAAAAATCATTTGCCTATCCTCTGACATAAAAACCTTAAAGATGGATATTGTGTCCAGTGTATTAGCCCTGATTTCTCTTCTCTTTATGGATAGTCCCCTTTATGAGTTCATGCTTTCTTTCCTGCCAGCAGGTCTCAGTCACAGCCCTAGGTTCTTCGGGCATAGTTTAAAAACATGGAAACTTGAAGATAGGCATCATGGTACAGCAGGTTAGGCAGCTGCTTAGGACACCCGCATCCCCTATTGGAATGCCTGGTTTGAGCTGCAGCTACTCTGCTTTCAATCCAGCTTCCTGTTGATGCAATCCTGGGAGACAGCAAGCAATGGCTCAAGTTGTTGTGGTCCTGCAATCAATGTGGGACACTCAAAGTTGTGGGCTGTTGGCTTCCGTCTGACCCAGCTCTGGCTGTTGAGGGCATTTGCCAAGTAAACCAGCGGAAGGGAAGTCAGTCAGCCAGCCAGCCAGCCAGTCAGTCAATTTCTCTCTCTTTCTCTGTTGCTTGGCCTTTGAAATAAGTAAATACATTTTAAAATGAAACAACACATCTAAAGTTGAGTGTATGGAGTCTGGATTTTTATCCTGTCACTCGAGCAAGCCCCTTGGCTCCTTAGGCAAATCTGTCTACTGCCTCTCCAATCTACAAGGTGGAAAACAAGAAATTTCATTTCATGATAAATGGATAGAACTATCATTAGACATGTAAACAAGCAGATACTTTTCACTTGCAAGCAAATTCCTTTATTGAAATAAATGAATGAATAAATACAAATTAAAGTTATACCTCACTGGGCATCAAGCTTCAACTGATAACAGGCAAAAAATAAATAAATCACTTGAAAGATTTATTTTGTTAGCAATCCCAGTTGAGTGTTTTGCAGTTAAGGTTTACTGCAACCAAGAGAGGTGGCAGTGGGTTGAAAATTACTCATTGCATGAGGGAATTATAAAATACCTTTCTGTTAGCACATATATAATGCACCCTCACCTATCATTATCAAATCTGGGCACTGCCAGAGATATCTAAATTTAACATGACAAACAACAGATGGAGAAAAACATCGCCCTACCTGTGCTCTCCAGGTGTGAACCACGATTCATTAAAGGGAAATTAAAAGCCATGGAAAATTGCTAGCACAGTGTCAGGCTGTGCTATAGATTCAAAAGATGTATAGGTGGATGGATGGATGGATGGATGCATGCATGCTTGCATGCAATGGGTGGATGAATGGATGGAGGGGTGGTTACTAAATCACCAGAATATTGTCACAAAAACATAAAGGAATGCTAGAGAATTAGAATTAATATGACAGGAAGGGGATGGATGTTGAATGAACAAAATGGAAATACATTTTCTCCTTGGAAACTCCTCACTCACTTTGGAGCTATTCTTAACACACAAAGAATTAAAGTGGCCTCAGAGACAGTAGAGAAGAAAGAGAACATTAGTTTGGCATTTTAGGTCTTCTATTTTTTAGATTTGTCCTTTCAGTAGATAGGAAACTCCAGGAGGTATGTATAGAAAAGTTACTCACTGTCTATTCTTCTATCGTGTATGTAGATTACTGGCAATTATTTCTGCATTTAACATTATTCTATCTTGATCAAATTGTATATTGTAATAGTTCAAATCTCTCTTCATTTTGTTTTGACTAAAAAAATCTAGTAACTTAGTATCTAGAAAATATTGTTATACAGGTTGGCATTTGGCCAACTGCTTAACCCACTAGTTAGGACACTTGCAGCCATTGTCAGAGGACCTGGGTTTGCTACCTGGCTCTGGCTCCAGCTCCAGCTCACAATTCCAGCTTTCTGCTGGTGTAGACTCTGGGAGGTTGCGGTTGTGGCTCAAATAATTGGTGCCAGACACCCATATGGGAGACATGGATTGAATTCCTTGCTCCTGGCTTCAGCTACACCCAACCCTTGATGTTGCGAGTATATGGAAAGTTTAGCAGTGAGTGGGATATATCTCTCTTTCTGTCTCAAATTAATTAATTAATTCTTAAAAATTTTGCTAGCAAATGCTTTATCTGCATCTAGTAATCATATGGTTTTCATCCTTCAGTTTGTTAATGTGATATATCACATATCATGATAAAAACCTTAAGCAAACTGAGTATAGAAGGAACATACCTTAACATAATCAAAGTGATATATGACAAACTTACAGCAAAAATCATATCGAACAGAAGAAGAGCTGGAAGCATTTCCACTAAAGTCCAGAAGCAAACAAGGATGCTTATTCTCACCATTACTATTCAATACAGTTCTGGAAGTTTTAGCCAGAACCACTAGGTAAGGAAAAGAAATCAAAGGGATACAAATGGGAAAGGAGGAATTGAATTATCCATGTTTGCAGATGACATGATCCTATATATAGGGGAACCAAAAGATTACACTAAAACATTATTAGAACTGATAAGAGAGTTTGACAAAGTTACAGGATATAAAATCAACACATAAAAATCAATAGCCTTTGTATACACAAACAATGCCATGCTTAAGAAAGAGCTTGTGATATCAGTCTCATTCATAATTGGTTTTCACAATAGACATTTACATATTTTGGAATAAATTTAACCAAGGATGTGAAATATCTCTACAATGAAAAGTATAATACATTAAGGAAATAAATAGAAGACACACAAAAAAATGAAAATGGAAAAATCTTCCATGTTCATAGATTGTAAGAATTAATATCACCAAAATGTCCTTACTACTCAAAAGGATTTACAGATTCAATGTGATCCCAATCAAATATCAAAGATGTTCTGAGATCTGGAAAAAAATGACCCTACGATTCATATGGAATCATAACAGACCCGAATAGCTACAACAATCTTGATAAAAGTAAAACTGGAGTTATCATAATACCAGATTTCAAGCCATATTACAAGGCAGTTATAGTCAAAATAGTCTGGTACTGGCATAAGAATGGATATGGCAGCCAACAGAACAGATTTTAGAGATGTAAGAAGTTAATCCACACATCTACAAACTAAAATCACTTCCTGGGTAAAGAACAGTCTATTCAACAAATTCTGTTGGGAAAACTGGATCTCTGCATGCAAAGTATGAAACAAGACAACTACTTTACATCTAGAAATATCAACTGACAATGGATCGAGGATCTAAATCTAGAGCCTAAAGCCATCAAACATAGGGTAAACACTTCTTGAAAAAAAAAACCCTGAAGGCTAACCGGCAAGATGGCGGAATAGGAAGGGAGCACACTGATAGTCTGGGGAGAGAAAGTTTAATAAAAGTGGAGATACTGCAGGTTCAAGGAAGAGTAGGGGAGGAAACAGCAGAAGAAACTCTTCCGGAACGCGTGACTCACAGCGGACCTGCGTGGAGAGCGTGGGAGCCCACAGTTCGGGACATCAGCGGCAGACTCAACACACCAGCGCTGGAACGCGAGGTGAGCCGAACCTCAATAGCCCGAGACACCGGCAGGCAAGTGGAGAGAGGAGACTAGAGGGAACGACCCCCGGGGGGGGGGGAAGTTCACAAGGCTAACTGGAAGAGAGAGAGAGAGAGAGAGAGAGAAAAAAGGGTGACTAGTACGGACACAGGTTTCTCTCTCTCCGCTCACCTCTCAAGGGCGAGCAAGACAAAGAGCAGGTGCCATCTTGGACATACGTCATAAGCAGAGCGACCTCAGGTCTGCACCAGCCCTGAGCCTAGCAGAAAAACCTGAATCTGGGTGGGGCGAATTAACAGGAGATTAGGACCTAGTAAATTTGTGGTGCTACTGAACTGAGACTGTGAAAAAAGAGACAGTGGGGGAGAGAACTCACGGAATTCACGTGAGCACTCTCCAGAGACGCTACAATTCCGTAACTTTGGCAACCCAGTGGGAGGCTGAAGGAGAATTTGAGCCCACTCTGAGGGCCGAACAGATTCCCTGTGGGGATCTTGGGAAAGAGCTTCCGATCTCTGGCTCCTGTGGGTATATCATTTGCCTGCTAACTACCTCCAACTTCGTTCAGCTGTGCGGAATTACTTCCCTTTTGAATCAAAAAAAAAAAAAAAAAAAAAAAAAAAAGAAAGAGAGAGAGAGAGATTTACCACGCCTAACCTGGGAGTGTCACCTTTGGCACACCAAACAGAGCTCTCAGGCCACACCCATCTCAAGCCCTAAGGCTCCATCAAAAACAGATAGTCCACTTAATCTAGAGTCATAGTATAACAAGAAAAAGCACCACAGTGAAGAAACCAAACATCTCCAATATGCCAAATAACAAACGCAAAAACCGAGGTAATAAAAACAAGGAAGTCACCATGACGCCCTCAAATGAAAAAGACACCCCAATTCAAGATTATGAAGATGATGACATAGAAGAAATGCAAGAAGCAGATCTCAAAAAATTGATAAGAACATTAAGAAGTTCTCAAAAACAAATTCTGGAACTACACAAATCCTTAATGGACAAGATTGAAAATCTCTCTCGTGAAAATGAAATATTAAGGAGGAATCAAAATGAAACGAAACAACTAGTACAACAGGAAACTGTGATAGTGACTGAAGTGAAGAATTCAATAGATCAAATGAAAAACACAATAGAGAGCCTTACAAACAGAATGGGTGAAGCAGAAGAGAGAATATCGGACTTAGAAGACAGAGAACAGGAAAGGATACAGTCAGACCAAAGAAAAGAAGAGGAAATTAGAAATCTGAAACATATTGTCGGGAATCTTCAGGATACTATTAAAAAACCCAACATTCGGGTTCTAGGAGTTCCTGAAGGCATGGAGAGGGAGAAAGGATTAGAAGGCCTTTTTAGTGAGATATTAGCAGAAAATTTCCCAGGTTTGGAGAAGGACAGAGAAATCCTAGTACAGGAAGCCCACAGAACCCCTAATAAACACGACCAAAAGAGATCCTCACCACGACACGTTGTAATTAAACTCTCCACAGTGAAACATAAAGAAAAGATCCTAAAATGTGCAAGAGAGAAACGTCAGATTACTCTCAGAGGATCTCCAATCAGACTCACAGCTGACTTCTCATCAGAAACTCTACAAGCTAGGAGGGAATGGCGAGATATAGCCCAGGTACTAAGAGAGAACAACTGCCAGCCCAGAATATTATATCCTGCAAAGCTATCATTTGTGAATGAAGGTGAAATAAAGACTTTTCATTGCAAACAGAAATTGAAAGAATTTGTTGCCACTCGTCCAGCCCTGCAACAGATGCTTAAAGATGTGTTACACACAGAAACACAGAAACACGGTCATCAATATGAAAGAAGGTAAAGGAAGGAAACCTCACAGCAAAAGATCACAGGGAATTCAAAGCATACATTAGAACTTATCTTTGGCAAATGGCAGGGCAAAGTTACCACTTATCATTAGTCACTTTGAACGTGAATGGACTGAACTGTCCAGTTAAAAGACACCGATTGGCTGATTGGGTTAAGGAACAAAACCCATCTATTTGCTGCTTACAAGAAACACATCTTTCCAACAAAGATCCATATAGACTGAAAGTGAAAGGCTGGAAAAAGATATACCATGCCAACAGAAATGAAAAAAGAGCGGGCGTAGCCATCTTAATATCGGACAACATAAACTTTACCACAAAAACTGTTAAGAGAGACAAAGAGGGACACTATATCATGATTAAGGGATCAATTCAACAGGAAGATATAACAATTATCAATGTATATGCACCTAACTACAGGGCACCAGTTTATCTAAAAGATTTATTAACGGACTTAAAGGGAGACTTAGACCCCAATACAGTAGTACTGGGGGACTTCAATACTCCACTCTCAGAAATAGACAGGTCATCCGGTCAGAAGATCAACAAGGATACAGTAGATTTAAACGACACTATAGCCCAAATGGATCTAACAGATATATACAGAACTTTCAATCCTACAGCTAAAGATTTTACATTCTTGTCAGCAGTACATGGAACCTTCTCTAGGATTGACCACATACTAGGCCAGAAAGCAAGTCTCAGCAAATTCAAAAGAATTAGAATCATACCATGCAGCTTCTCAGACCATAAAGGAATGAAGTTGGAAATTAGCAACTCAGGAATCCCTAGAGCATACGCAAACACATGGAGATTGAACAACATGCTCCTGAATGAACAATGGGTCATAGAAGAAATCAAAAGAGAAATCAAAAACTTTCTGGAAGTAAATGAGGATAACAGCACAACATACCAAAACTTATGGGACACAGCAAAAGCAGTGTTAAGAGGAAAGTTTATATCAATAGGTGCCTACATCAGGAAATTAGAAAGACACCAAATAGATGAGCTTTCAATTCACCTCAAGGATCTAGAAAACCTACAGAAAATCAGACCCAAATCTAGTAGGAGAAGAGAAATAATTAAAATCAGAGAAGAAATCAACAGGATTGAATCAAGAAAAACATTACAAAAAATCAGCCAACCGAAGAGCTGGTTTTTTGAAAAAATGAACAAAATTGACACCCCATTGGCCCAACTAACTAAAAAAAGAAGAGAAAAGACCCAAATCAATAAAATCAGAGATGAAAAAGGAAATGTAACAACAGACACCACAGAAATAAAAAGAATCATCAGAAATTACTACAAGGACTTGTATGCCAGCAAACAGGGAAACCTATCAGAAATGGATAGATTCCTGGACACATGCAACCTGCCTAAATTGAACCAGGAAGACATCGAAAACCTAAACAGACCCATAACTGAGACAGAAATTGAAACAGTAATAAAGGCCCTCCCAACAAAGAAAAGCCCAGGACCAGATGGATTCACTGCTGAATTCTACCAGACGTTTAAAGAAGAACTAACTCCAATTCTTCTCAAACTATTCAGAACAATCGAAAAAGAGGGAGTCCTCCCAAATTCTTTCTATGAAGCCAGCATCACCTTAATTCCTAAGCCAGAGAAAGATGCAGCACTGAAAGAGAATTACAGACCAATATCCCTGATGAACATAGATGCAAAAATCCTCAATAAAATTCTCGCCAATAGAATGCAACAACACATCAGAAAGATCATCCACCCAGACCAAGTGGGATTTATCCCTGGTATGCAGGGATGGTTTAATGTGCGCAAGACAATCAATGTGATACACCACATTAACAGACTGCAGAAGAAAAACCATATGATTATCTCAATAGATGCCGAGAAAGCATTTGATAAAATACAACACCCGTTCATGATGAAAACTCTAAGCAAACTGGGTTTGGAAGGAACATTCCTCAATACAATCAAAGCAATCTATGAAAAACCCACAGCCAACATCCTATTGAATGGGGAAAAGTTGGAAGCATTTCCACTGAGATCTGGAACCAGACAGGGATGCCCACTCTCACCACTGCTATTCAATATAGTTCTGGAGGTTCTAGCCAGAGCTATTAGGCAAGAAAAAGAAATTAAAGGGATACAAATTGGGAAGGAAGAACTCAAACTATCCCTCTTTGCAGATGACATGATTCTGTATTTAGGGGACCCAAAGAACTCTACTAAGAGACTACTGGAACTCATAGAAGAGTTTGGCAAAGTAGCAGGGTATAAAATCAATGCACAAAAATCAACAGCCTTTGTATACACAGACAATGCCATGGCTGAGGAAGAACTTCTAAGATCAATCCCATTCACAATAGCTACAAAAACAATCAAATACCTTGGAATAAACTTAACCAAAGACGTTAAAGATCTCTACGATGAAAATTACAAAACCTTAAAGAAAGAAATAGAAGAGGATACCAAGAAATGGAAAAATCTTCCATGCTCATGGATTGGAAGAATCAATATCATCAAAATGTCCATTCTCCCAAAAGCAATTTACAGATTCAATGCAATACCAATCAAGATACCAAAGACCTTCTTCTCAGATCTGGAAAAAATGGTGCTGAAATTTATATGGAGGCACAAGAGACCTCGAATAGCTAAAGCAATCTTGTACAACAAAAACAAAGCCGGAGGCATCACAATACCAGATTTCAGGACATACTACAGGGCAGTTGTAATTAAAACAGCATGGTACTGGTACAGAAACAGATGGATAGACCAATGGAACAGAATTGAAACACCAGAAATCAACCCAAACATCTACAGCCAACTTATATTTGATCAAGGATCTAAAACTAATTCCTGGAGCAAGGACAGTCTATTCAATAAATGGTGCTGGGAAAACTGGATTTCCACGTGCAGAATCATGAAGCAAGACCCCTACCTTACACCTTACACAAAAATCCACTCAACATGGATTAAAGACCTAAATCTACGACCTGACACCATCAAGTTACTAGAGAACATTGGAGAAACCCTTCAAGATATTGGCACAGGCAAAGAATTTCTGGAAAAGACCCGGGAGGCACAGGCAGTCAAAGCCAAAATCAACTATTGGGATTGCATCCAATTGAGAAGTTTCTGTACTGCAAAAGAAACAGTCAGGAGAGTGAAAAGACAACCGACAGAATGGGAAAAAAATATTTGCAAACTATGCAACAGATAAAGGGTTAATAACCAGAATCTACAAAGAGATCAAGAAACTCCACAAAAACAAAACCAACAACCCACTTAAGAGATGGGCCAAGGAACTCAAAAGACATTTTTCAAAAGAGGAAATCCAAATGGCCAACAGGCACATGAAAAAATGTTCAAGGTCATTAGCAATCAGGGAAATGCAAATCAAAACCACAATGAGGTTTCACCTCACCCCGGTTAGAATGGCTCACATGCAGAAATCTACCAACAACAGATGCTGGCGAGGATGTGGGGAAAAAGGGACACTAACCCACTGTTGGTGGGAATGCAAACTGGTCAAGCCACTATGGAAGTCAGTCTGGAGATTCCTCAGAAACCTGAAGATAACCCTACCGTTCGACCCAGCCATCCCACTCCTTGGAATTTACCCAAAGGAATTTAAATTGGCAAACAAAAAAGAGGTCTGCACCCTAATGTTTATTGCAGCTCAATTCACAATAGCTAAGACCTGGAACCAACCTAAATGCCCATCAACGATAGACTGGATAAAGAAATTATGGGATATGTACTCTTTAGAATACTATACCGCAGTAAGAAACAACGAAATCCAGTCATTTGCAACAAAATGGAGGAATCTGGAACACATCATGCTGAGTGAAATAAGCCAGTCCCAAAGGGACAAATACCATATGTTCTCCCTGATCGGTGACGACTGACTGAACACCAAGAGGGAAACCTGTTGGAGTCAGGTGGACACTATGGGAAACGGTGGCTTGATCAGCATAGCCCTGACTGTTAATGAACAACTTAATACATTATCCCTCTTAGTAGTTTTTTTATCTGTTCTACTTAATATGACTGGTTTAGATCTGTAATTGATGCACAGTTATTCTTAAGTGTTGAAAATTAACTGAAATGTGATCCCTGTTGAACATGGTGGTGGGAATGGGAGAGGGAAGAGATGTATAATTTGGGACATGCTCAGGCTGACTTGCCCCAAGTGGTGGAGTTGGAAGCATACCAGGGGATTCCAATTCAATCCCATCGAGGTGGCATGTACCAATGCCATCTCACTGTTCCAGGTGATCAGTTTCAGTTCACAGTTGGTCATGGTGGAGGGACTGGGAGTCAAAGGGAGCACATAGACAAGTCTAGTACCTGCTAACACTAACTGATGGAGTAAATAAAGGGGAGTGTGATCCAACATGGGAAGTGAGATACTCAGCAGACTCGTAGAATGGCAGATGTCCTAAATAGCACTCTGGCCTCAGAATCAGCCCTAAAGGCATTCGGAGCTGGCTGAAAAGCTCATGAGAGTATTTCAGGCATGGAAAGCCAAGACACTCTGGCAAAAGATCTCTGCGAGTGAGATCCCAGTGGAAAGAACAGGTCATCAAAGAAGGAGGTACCTTTCTCTGAAGGGAGGAGAGAACCTCCACTTTGACTATGACCTTGTCTAAACAAGATAAGAATCGGAGAACTCAGAGGGCTTCCATAGCCTTGGAAACTCATGACTGGAGCATAGGGAGATTACTGATGCCATAGACAGGAGTGTCAATTGGTAAAGTCAACAACAGGAGTCACTGTGCACTTACTCCTCATGTAGGATCTCTATCCTTAATGTGCTGTACATTGAGATTTAATGCTATAACGAGTACTCAAACAATATATTTCACTTTGTGTTTCTATAGGGGTACAAACTGTTGAAATCCTTACTTAATGCATACTAAACTGATCCTCTGTAAAAAAAAAAAAAATTATCAATTCCCAACTTGACTGTCACTGGGATTAAACATGACAATAGGTCTGCTCTGATTTCATCATCATTTAAAAAAAATCATCTATTATTTTTCACTTTATGTTTCTGTGTGGGAGCAAACTGTTGAAATCCATACTTAATGTATACTAAGCTGATCTTCTGTATATTAAGATAATCGAAAATGAATCTTGATGTGAATGGAAGGGGAGAGGGAGTGGGAAAGGGGAGGGTTGTGGGTGGGAGGGACGGTATGGGGGGGAAGCCATTGTAATCCATAAGTCGTACTTTGGAAATTTATATGCATTAAATAAAAGTTAAAAAAAAAAAAAAAGAAAAAAAAACCCTGAAGCACAGGCAATAAAAGCAAAAATAGACAAATAGGATTACATTAAACTAAGTAACTTTGGCCCAGCAAAGGAAACACTCAGTAAAGTAGAGGCAACAGGAAGAATGGAAGAAAATATTTTCAAATTATAGATCTGATAAAGGATCAATATGCAGAATATGTAAAGAGGTCAAGAAACTCAACAACAACAAAATAGGCAATTCAGTTAAGAAACAGGCTAAAGATACAAATAGGCATTTTTCAAAGGATGAAACATGAATGACATGGAAATATGATCAGGATCATTAGCTATCAGGGAAATGCAAATCAAAGCTACAATGAGATTTCACTCACTGCAATTAGAAGGACTATCATCCAAAAATCAAAAAAATAAAAAATGCTGGTGAGGATGTTGGGGGAAGGTACCTAGTACACTGTTGGAGGGAATATAAACTAGTATTAACCATTATGAAATATACTATGGAGATTCCTCAGAAATTTGAACATAGATCTACCATATGCCCCATTCCTAAGAATTTACCAAAGGAAATGAAATCAGCATATGAAAGAGTTATCTGTCCCAACATGTACAGCAGCTCAACTCATAATAGCTAAGATATAGAATCAACCCAGATGTCTATCAACTGATCATTGGATAAATGTGGGATATATACACAAACACAATGGAATACTACTCATCTGTTAAAAAAAAAACAATTTCTGATGATTCTTTTTATTTCTGTGGTGTCTGTTGTTACGTTTCCTTTTTCATCTCTGATTTTATTGATTTGGGTCTTTTCTCTTCTTTTTTTAGTTAGTTGGGCCAATGGGGTGTCAAAAAAAAAAAAAAACCACAAAAGGGGAAAAAAAGGAAATACAATCCTGCCTTTTGCAATAAATGGATGCAACTGGAGATCATTAGGCTTAGTGAAATAAGCCAGTCCCAAAGAGACAAATATGTTTCCCTGATATGTTGTAACTAATATATAAAGTACAAAAAGTGTAATGTAGATGAGTGAAACTGACATTTTGAGATTTGATTATTGTTTACAGTCCTTGTCTATACCCTTGAGGAACAGTGGTTTTTTTCTTTCTACTTGCTGAATTCTTTATTAGTAGAGGGTTAAGCTTTGTGATTATAAAGAAAATTGAAAGTATTTCATTTTTAAAATTAAAAGAAAAATAAGAGGAGGAGGAGAGAGAGTGTGAAAGAGGGAGGGAGAGTAGGATGAAAAATATCTTTGTGCTCTTAAAACTGTATATATGAAATACATGAAATTTGTTCCCTTTATATAAATAAAAACAATAAAGTGTTACTATAACACAGAAGTATTTACAATACTTATGTAGCAGCTTAATTCACTACCTTTGGGGCCACTGGCTAAGAATTGTCTCTGCATTTTTATAAATAGTACGATACTGTGTTTGCATTACTGTTGATGATTCACAAAGAAAAATGATCTAAACATTAAAAGTAGTTTTAAATATACTAGAAGCATAAGTAAAAGATTATGACTGTTCCTCATACATAAAATCTGGGCAAATTTCTCTGTAACTGCAAGTAAATTTAAGAGAAATCTTATAAGTTTCACTTGTTTATTTAAAGGAAATCTGTCATAACTGATAGATCACAACTCTTCCAATTATAATCCTATAGCAATTTTTGAATCTCAAGGCTCTGATAGTATTCAACACAATGGATATGAGCTTCATATAAGTTTATAAGTTTGAGAAAATCAGTACTAAGAGTGATTGACCAGTAAGAAAAATAAAATAAAAAAACTATGACCACAAATAAAAAAACTAGCCACAGAAACAAAAATGGGCAAGTCACGAAAGAGGAAGGAGGATCTCTCATCCACCACCCCAGTACCCCAGTTGCAGTATTAAGGGTGTTGCTTATCGTTCTCTTAATTTTCACTAAAAATTGGGCATAGTATAGAACATATTTGACTGTGAAAATTTGTGTAGTCAACAAAAAGCATAGAGTTGATATGTATGAAGACATTTCTTTGTACCAGATACCATGCAAAAGAATACAAGAATGTCAGAGTTCCCATCTTCATGGTACTTATTTGTGGTGAAGACAGACTTGTAAACAGTGAGTTGCAACATAATGTGGAAAGGTGGTGAGGATGGAGTCATGTGGAGTTGTATCTCTGAGATTAGCACCTAACTCTGCTTATGGATTCAAGAAAGATTTCCAGGAGGGAAGAATAACTCTGAATACACTAAAACATCAAAGAAAGGGAATATGATTACAAGGACAGAGTGTTCTTAACAAAAGAATAGCAGGTGACACGGCCAAAAGTACAAGGAGTCATGATACATTGGACAAACTAAAAGAAACTTATGAGTATACCTACATTATTCTGACATGACCTACAAGGTTACAACAAAAAATAAATTACTGTCCAATATCTATGATGAACAAAGATACGAAGTGCTAACAAATAGCAAATTAAAAAGATGATTTACCAAGGTTAAGTGGTGTTCATCCCAGAGATGTAGGGATTTTTCAACATATGCCAGTCGTCACATGGGGTATGTCACACTAACAGTATGAAGAACAGAAGCCATGTGTTCACTTAAATTGAGGCCACCATCCCTGCATTTGACAAAATTAAACACCATTTCGTGGTAAATTAGGTGTTTAAGGAACATATCTCAACGCAGTTAAGGCCACATATGACAAACCCACAGCTATCATTTAACTTTTCCTCTAGGATCTGAAGCAGATCAAGTTGTTCCCTTTTATCACTTCTTTTCAACATAGAACTGGAAGTCCTACCAGAGTAATTAATCAAAAAAAGTAAGTGAAGGCATTCAAATAGGAAACAAAGAAGTTAAATTGCCTCTGTTTACATAAGGAATAAGTGTGTGTGTGTGTATGTGTGTGTGTAAATATTTATATATGTGTGTATGTATATATGTAAATATATATGTGTATATGTAAATTATATATATATATGAAACCCTCCAAAAATCCAAACAATTGTTAACCAATTTCAATGAGAACCAGGAGACCCAATAAACATAAAAGTCAATATTTTGTCTATACATTAATAGCAAAATATCTGAGAAAGAAACCAAGAAAATAATCCAACTTACCACAGGCACAAAAATAAAATAGGAACAAATTTAATAAATATGAAAAATGGTCTTTACACTGAAAACTATAAAATATATGAAAACAATTGAAGAAGACACACAAAAATGAGGAAACATCAAATGTCCACGGATTGTAAGAGTTAGTATTGTTACAATGTCTGTAATACACACACTGATCTATAGATTAAAGGTTTTCCCCATTCAAATACTAATAAATTCTTCACAGAAATATAAAAAATTCTAAAATTTATATAGAACTACCAGATAAGGAAGAGAATAAGAATTAGAAGAATGGCACTGTCCAAATTGAAAAATATACTACTAATACAATAATCAAAGGAGCATGATACTGACGTAAAGGCAGACACATAGACACATGGAACAGAACATAAGCACAGATTTACAGCCAACTTGTTTTCGAGATGGGTGTGAAGAACACACAATGAGGGCCAGCGCTGTGGCAGAGTGGGTTCAGCCACTGCCTGCACTGCTGGCATCCCAAGTGTGTTCAACAAGCCAGTGTGAAATGCTAAAGTATCATGTTAGATTCCATTATTATCACCTTTATTTTGTCAGCAGGATTTTTCTGTTTTTTTTTTGTATACCAGTTACTATTTTATTTTAACTTTTATTTTATGAATATAAATTTCCAAAGTACAGCTTATGGATTACAATGGCTTCCCCCCCATAACATCCCTCCCACCCACAACCCTCCCCTTTCCCACTCCCTCTCCCCTTCCATTCACATCAAGATTCATTTCGATGCTCTTTATATACAGAAGATCAGTTGAGCATATATTAAGTAAAGATTTCAACAGTTTGCTCCCACACAGAAACATAAAGTGAAAAATACTGTTTGAGTACTAGTTATAGCATTAAATCTCAATGTACAGCACACTAAGGACAAAGATCCTACATGAGGAGTAAGTGCACAGTGACTCCTGTTGTTGACTTAACAAATTGGCACTCTTGTTTATGGCATCAGTAATCACCCTAGGCTCTTGTCATGAGCTGCCAAGGCTATGGAAGCCCCCTGAGCTCACCGACTCTGATCATATTTAAACAAGACCATGGTCAAAGTGGAAGTTCTCTCCTCCCTTCAGAGAAAGGTACCTCCTTCTTTGATGACCCGTTCTTTCCACTGGGATCTCACTCACGGAGATCTTTCATTGAGGTTTTTTTTTTTTTTTTTTTTCCCCAGAGTGTCTTGGCTTTCCATGCCTGTAAAACTCTCATGGGCTTTTCAGCCAGATCCACATGCTGTAAGGGCTGATTCTGAGGCCAGAGTGCTGTTTAGGACATCTGCCATTCTATGGGTTTGCTGTGTATCTCACTTCCCATGTTGGATCATTCTCTCCCTTTTTTATTCTATCAGCTAGTATTTGCAGACACTATTCTTGTTTATGTGATCCCTTTGGTTCTTAGTCCTATCATTATGATCAATTGTGAACAGAAATTGATCACTGGGACTAGTGAGATGGCCTTGGTACATGCCACCTTGATGGGATTGAATTCGAATCCCCTGGTATGTTTCTAACTCTACTGTTTGAGGTAAGTCAGCTTGAGCATGTCCCGAATTGCACATCTCTTCCCTCTCTTATTCCCACTCTTATATTTAACAGCGATCACTTTTCAGTTAAGTTTCAGCACTTAAGAAGAATTGTGTATTGATTACAGTATTCAGCCAAAAGTATTAAGTAGAACAAACAAAAAAAAATACTAAGAGGGATAACATATTAAGTTGTTCATCAACAGTCAGTGTGAGGGCTGATCAAGTCACCGTTTCTCATAGTGTTCATTTCACTTTAACAGGTTTCCTTTTTGGTGCTCAGTTAGTTGTCACCTATCAGGGAGAACAAGTGGTATTTGTCCCTTTGGGATTGGCTTATTTCACTTAGCATAATGTTTTCCAAATTCCTAACAGGGATCACTTTTCAGTTAAAATTTAAACGCCTAAGAATAATTGTGTGTTAATTACAGAGTTCAACCAATGGTTCTAGAACAAAAAAAAAATACTAAAATGGATAAATTATTACATTGTACATCAACCGTCAGGACAAGAGCTGATCAAGTCACTGGGATTTTTCAATTTATAGACTAGAATCAGCTAAGTAAAAGTTTTGGACAAATACATAGGGTTGACCGAATTGAAAAACTTTGGTTTCTTGGAGGACATTTTGATCCTACTTTTCAGATTTAAGATCACTGTTCTGTTATAAAGAATAAAAGGCTAATAGGTTAATATCTAGCAATTATGATAGAATAACAATAAAGTGAGTTTTGATAAATTACTTCAAGTGGTAAGACACACACACACACACACACACACACACTAGGTCAAAATACCTAAGTTAATAACCCAACTTCACCTATTTCCTCTGGGTGTCTGTGTACAGTTGATGTCATTGTGTGACAGTTATCATGTGACTGAGAAGATTATCCCAGCACCCATGTAAGCACAAATGTGATGATGTTTGTATGGTGCATAATGAATGCTTGCTATTTTCTTTATTTTGTACTGAGTGCTACCAATATTTTAATAATTCTTTGTTTCCAAGTATTTCTAAAGAAGAAATTTCTTTTCACCTTTTGGGAAAAGCACAGATCTATCCTCTCAAAAATGCTGTGAAGACTTGCTTAGGGTCATAATGTGAACCCAGAAAATCAATCAACTTGTAATTGTTTGACTTTTTAAAAATTTCCTTCCTCACTTTACAGGTTTAGATCAGAGGAAACAATGGCTTACGTGTGTTTGTGGAAGAGACAGGCAGGAGACAAAGGCTCACCTGATGCCCAAGAACATTCACCCACAAACAATACTTTCCCCAAGGTTAGCCTGGGATACTGATATTTTAATAAGAAGAAAGCACTAAGGGTTTTTATAAAAGATCTTTCAGTGATTCAACACTGAGCATTAAATGTGCTTGCCTATTTAAGGTTCAAGAGGGCGAGACAAAAGAATCTGACATTGTAAGGAAGTTTTTGCCTTAATAGATGGCAGTTGTGTTGTCTGATTTAGAGAGTAGAAACACAGACCTGTACAAATTTATAAACTACTCTGCTTTTCTGAGAGTGAAGAACACATTATCTCTTTAATCCTGTATCTACAGGGCTTGAGAAACAATTATCTCTGTATTCTTAAAATGAGCCTAAATTTCATGAGCTCATTTAGCTTACAGTTACCAATCATCCAGATACGCAGGTAGGTACTGAGGACCACCTGTACGTCAGGGATTCAGTTTCAATATAGTCCAGTGGTTAAGGGCACCAGTTTCCTCATTTGTACAGTGCTGGTAGTGGTAGTCAGAACGATGCTAATAAAAGTGCAGAATTACTGGGAAATGAATAATTGAGATTCAGTTATGTGTTAATAACACATAGTTAATAACAACATATTTTGGTGCTACTTAACATCAAATGTGCATTTGTTATCATGTGTAGCAAACATACAAATGTTAACAAAATTCCTTTAGGTGAAAGACTTTTTTTTTTCCCATGCACATAATATTTCCTAGTAATTCTTTTTTTTTTTTTTTTTTGACAGGCAGAGTTAGTGAGAGAGAGAGACAGAGAGAAAGGTCTTCCTTCTGTTGGTTCACCCCACAAATGGCCGCTACGGCTGGCACGCTGCACCAATCCAAAGCCCGGAGCCAGGTGCTTCCTCCTGGTCTCCCATGCGGGTGCAAGGCCCAAGGACTTGGGCCATCCTCCACTGCCTTCCCAGGCCACAACAGAGAGCTGGACTGGAAAAGGGGCAATCGGGACAGAATCCGGCGCCTCAACCCGGACTTGAACCCCAGGTACTGGTGCCACAGGTGGAGGATTAGCCAAGTGAGCCATGGCGCTGGCTAACCCTGGTAATTCTTTGTTTAAATTTTTCATTAAGGTATGTATTTTTACTAAAGTTCTGTTAAACTTTGATTGCTAAAAAATATTTACATTTAGCTTGTCTTTGAGAAAATAGCAACGTAAGTTCAATTAAATGAAGTCCTACAGCAAGTTGCTCTGTATTTTCATGTCAAAGACAAGTGGGAATAATAACTAGCCTTGGGTGTAGAGTTTATCCTTTTAACAGAATATTTCAATTCTAGCACCATCTGAAATGCAGGATTAACAGCAACGTATAAATATAATTTTCATCCTCTCTGTAGACAACACTGTTGAATTTCATGATGTAGTACATACAATTTCAGTGTTTGGATTACATAATGTCTTAAGCATGATACTTTCTCTCTTCTCTGCACTCTGCTCTGTTCTCCTCTCCTCCTCTCATCTCTCTTCTCTCTGCTCTCTCTCTTCTCTCCTCGCTAGCTCCTCTCCTCTCTGTCTCTCTCTCATACTCTCCTCTCTTTTTTTCCTTCTTCGCTCCTTCCCTCCAGTCTGCTGGGTTTTCCCCAATAAACCCTTTCCCTTACTCCGGTGTTTGTGTTTTGTGATGGCCTAACATTGGTGCAAGGGCCGGGAAAATCCTTCATTGGTGATCCAGTGTCCCCCAGTGACTTTGCTCTCCCTTTGGAGCTGCTCTGGGGTCCTGGACTAATGCCAGTCATAAAACACACCTCCAGAACTCCTTCCACGCCACCGAACACTCCACGATCTCCATTCACACACCGGCCTTCCAAATTCTGAGCTAAGATGTGGAACAGGAAATTGGCACGGTGACTCTGAGCTGTGGTCTACTCTTGTCTACTTGCCTGAGGCTTGACTAGGCACTAACCACAACTCCTGCGTAAGGCTTTTAGTCTCTACGGACACTGTGTCTGAGCAACAGTGGGTGTGAGTGACAACTCCACCTCTGTTTCCCTTTTACAGGCTAAGCCATGGCTCCAGTGGACGCTTGGGTGACGACCTCGCCTTCTGCTCCCGTATCCTCTAGTTAGTCAGACTGCCAGGATTCAAGGACGCTTGCAGTCCTTGGATCTGACTCTATAGGTAGCAATGAGAGCTTTTCTCTAACTGCATTCCATCCAGTTCTTTAAGTAACATGGTCCCTCTCAAATTGGCTCCAGCCCTCAAACGCTGATGCCTCGTCTTTAAAGTGGCCGCTCCATGGTGGCATGTTTGGCCCTGAGGAATCGGCCCAAAGTCAGAATTGGTTTGACCCTGATATCATTCAAGATCTTTACCCCTTCTGTAAGCATTCAGGAAAATGGAAGGAGATCCCATATGCTCAAGGTTTTCTATCTTTGATCTAAACCTCCTATGTGTACTGCTCTCTGGTCCAGGTCCTATTGGCCTCCAAAGTTTCCACTAGAGGTCAAGTGCCTAAGCCAAAACCTCTGCCTTCCATGTTTGCGGCCTCAACTTCTCACTATCTCAGCTCATTATACCTCCCCCTCCCACCCAGGAAGTCAGACTTTATCTCAGAACCAGGCCTGGTCCAAAGTCTACTCTCTCTGTCTCATCAGTTTGGGAATGGCTGTCTCCATGCTTTCACTCTCCAGCCCTTGTCCTCCAACTGGTCTTTTGTCCCTCCCTCTCTTGTTCCAGTTTTACCATAAGAATAGCAAGGGAGTGGCAACCCCTTCCTTTTGGGCTCCCTGCTTATTGAGAAACAAACTAGGTACCCCACCCTTCTGATGGCTCTTTTGTTTTATCATGAGCAAGCCAGACAGGAAAATCAGTCTTCTGACCTCCACTTCTTGTCCTTGTGCATGGACCTCTGGCCCACTGTCACCTTTGGGAACTGTTTTGATGAAGTCTCAAGTGGTTGACTATGATGTCATGGGCCTAAGGTTTTCTTAGGAAAAAGGCAACTGTAACTAGACACTGAGCTAGAAGGAATTTCTCTTTGAATCTAGGAAGATCACTACCTTTGAAAATATTGCTTTGTAACTTGCTGAACTTATTTTGCAATTTATTTTAACAGGTTTCTGGGTAATCAGTACTCAATGAAACAAAAATGGGTAATTAGTACTTGTTTTAGATGAATATAATTTTAATTTTAATCAAATTCAGATAGATATATGATATAAATTCGGCATCCTAAGTCATTTAGGTGTAATTACTAATTTAATTAGGTAAAGGCAAATGAGATAAATGTGTCTAAATATAAACTTTGGTACTCAGCATGTTATATTCTATAGAAAATTATTTGGGTTTAACAAATATGTTTTCATAAACTAATCTGATTCTTTGTTAAAGCAATGAGTTAAAGTAATCTATTATGTTCTCTTGATGTCTGTTAAATTCTAATTGTTTGAAGACAGCTGAGTTTTTATTAAGAGCTATGAGTTATTTAAATATGTGCTTATTTTCAAACATTTGAATAATCTCCTTGTAACAATGATCAAATTTGGTCTGTATTACGTCATGATGTTAAGGGATCTTATTTCAACCAAATATTTTGGATTTTCAGCCTTCTTGGCATCCTTGACAAACATTCAAAAAAATAAAATATCAAAGTTCCAAAGAATCTGGACTCTGAAATTTCCAGTAAATTTTGGGCTGTTTTTTTTTTTTTTTCCAGTTTGGGCCCAACTGGAAAAAATCGAAGGACATATATGTCTCTCATCTTGTAGAGACACCAACTAATCAGGCTATTGGAGTATATTAGAAGTACTGTCAAGATGTGAAGTGGTGCTAAATTTTAAGTTTCAATAATATAAAATGGTATTGATACAAATGTCTGAGAGTTAATGTCTAATGAACTTGTGTTACTAGAAATGATGGTTATCTTAGTGAAAAAGCCCCAGAGGCCTAAAAGGATTACATACTCTGTAAAATCCTACGGGTGCTTTCAAAAGTGCTGTGTGAAGTAAGCAAGTGCCTCTTGTTGAGTTTAAAATGTTTATAATTTTAAACGTGGCAACTTAAAGTCTTTTGTCATCCACAGTTTTATAAATCAGATTTGCTGCTCATAAAACTAAAATGTTGTTGGTTCTGTATTTAGCTGTCCTCCTATAGGTTCTGATGGACTTTTTCCAGCCACTTCTATTGTATTCAGTACTTCGGGATGGCTCTGTGAACAGACGAAGCCAATAATGTATTATAGGTATGAACAGAGAAAGTATGGTTAACTGATTTTATTTTCTTACACTTTAAAGATTTTCTGTAGTTTTAGCTCCTATAGTTAGGCTACTATGTATCTTGTTTTAAATTTTGGATTAAAAGTGAGATAGTCATTCAGGCTTATTTTTTGTTTCAAATGGATATCCAATAATTCCACTGTCATTTGTAGAACACATTTTCTTTTCTTCATTGAAATATTTTGGCATCTTTGCCAAAAAAACTATTGACTGTGTACATATGTGTCTATTCCAGACTTTCTATTCAAATCCATTGACTCATTAATTTATCTTCGTGCCCAAACCACAGTGGAATGAGTAATTTAGCATTCCTGGAAGTCTTCAGATCAGGGAAGGGAAGTCTTCATTATTTTTTGAAAAGATTACTTGATCTAGATTTCAGATAAGGTCTAGATCCTTTGCATTTTTCTCTGCAAATTGTAGAATTAATTTCTCAAATTAACAACAACAAAATACTTACTAGGATTATGTTGAATCTATAGACAAATTGAGAGATAATCTTTTTAATGAGAAAATTAATATCTTAAAGTCTTGGTCTTAGAGAACAAATATAGTATATTTCTTCATTTATTTAGCTCTTTATTTCTTCCATAATACTTTAGATTTCAGTATATGGGTCTTGTACATCTAAAATTTATCCATAGTTATTTATGTTAATTATACAAAGTAGAATTTTTTAAGTTTTTGCAGATATGTAGAGATACAACTTCATTTGTATCTTTTGGTATACTGACAATTTTTCAACCTGCTAAATTCCCTTATTAGACTTAGTAGACTTAGAATAGCTACACAAATAATGTATTTTTCAAGTAAAGATATTTTACTTATTTCTTGTAAATTTTAAAACTTTTTAACTCATTTCCTTTCCAATATATTTAATTTTTAATGATTCAGTGTGATTTATAGAAACAAGTCTAAGAACATATGATATTCCCTTCCCCTCCTACCTCCCTCCTTTCTTCTACCTTTCATCCCATGTAATTAAATATGAAATTATTTATTTTGAACTTATCTCATTCACTAGTGCCTCTAGTACAATGAACAGAATTAGTGAGAACAGATATTTCCCTAAGGGAAATATTGATCTGTATTTCACGATAGGTATGATGGCACCTATGTGCTTTTCATAGGTATTCATCATGACATCTTACAGACAGGAAATTTGCAATTTGCTAAGTGCTTTCCTTTATTTGTTGTGATGATTATGTGATATTTCCTTTGTCTGCTAATAAGATAATTTCGAGTGATTGCTTCACATATTTTTTCCTAGTTCTATATTGCTATATTGTGGGGAGATAAGTCTGATAGATATTTTCTATTATTCTATAATGGTTGAGATTAGAAATCTCATATCCAGCCTTCAGTAAGGACTGTCCTGCTATAACTGAATCACTGAACACTTAATGAGAGAAAGAACAATAGGGAACCAACAACCAATGTACATAAAAAACTTATTGTGTGCTTGTATATATTATTTAATAAATACCAATAGCCCTAGAACATAAATCTTCTCAAATCCTTTGAGAAATGTTTGCCCTGAGATTTTATTCAGATATCAAGTATCTTGCTCAACAAAACACAGCTTGGTCATAGAATAGCTTGGATTTGAGTTATTTTATCTTCAAAAAGGCATGTTTTAACATTATATGATGCCATTGTTTATTGTCTTGTCACTGAAGTTCTTTGTATTTCTGTACTGCTGATGACCATAGTCAGGAGAATTCAGAAAAATTCAGTAGATGCCTACTGTGTGTAAGACATTTTTTGAGTAATGTACAGTTCTCTTTCTCTAGCCTTTAAATCAGTACCTGTGCTGGAGTATGACCTTTATTTCAGAAGATTTTTTTGAGCTGTTGCTCTCTCCATCACTCTGGATACATTAATCCTCATCGTAGACAGATTTTGTATCAAAACCTCTGCCCAAGTTTTGAGTTTGACCTCCCCACCTTCATTTTTCATTTTGGAGCCTTGGCTTATAGATAACATGAAATATGTATGGGTATTTTACACAACTTAGCCATGGCTCTGTATAAGTAGATGCACTCCATCAAAAAGATAATTGTCTCACCCAGATAGATGCAAAATCTATAAATGACAAGCTATAGCCTCCCTTTCATCCAAGGCTTCTTATTCATAGGATGTCCAAAATTGATGCAACTGATCACAGTTTAATTTCAAGGGCCTTTAAAATATTGTCATATGATTGGGAATAAATATATAAAAACATAGCATCCTTGAGTTACAGATCACTGGAAATCGACAGATAAATGATTTAGTAAGTAATTCATCAAAAAATTATTGGCCATCTGCTTTCTTCCTTTCATTAAACATTTAACAAATACTTATTGATTACTTAACATGTGCAAAACAACTGTACTCAGCATTAGGAAAATGATAAGATGGTAATATGGTCCCTACCACACAAATAATTTATATCTTGCAAATACTATGTGCACAGCTCTGTGCTCTTATAGATTCCACCAGATTGTTGATGGTGACAATGCTATCAAAATTACACTTAGTATGTGTTTCCTAGGTCCCAGGATATTGGTTAAGGTATGTCTTAGTAAATCCTCATTTTGAAGACTGATGAACTAAAATTTAAGTCACAAGGCCACACTCCTCTGCCTAGTAGAGCTGAGGTTACTACCTTGTCAATGAACAGGTTAAGGTTCTGTCCTCTTGGCCGGCGCCGCGGCTCAATAGGCTAATCCTCCGCCTAGCGGCGCCGGCACACCGGGTTCTAGTCCCGGTCGGGGCGCCGGATTCTGTCCCGGTTGCCCCTCTTCCAGGCCAGCCCTCTGCTGTGGCCAGGGAGTGCAGTGGAGGATGGCCCAGGTGCTTGGGCCCTGCACCCCATGGGAGACCAGGAAAAGCACCTGGCTCCTGGCTCCTGCCATCGGATCAGCGCGGTGCGCCGGCCGCAGCGGCCATTGGAGGGTGAACCAACGGCAAAGGAAGACCTTTCTCTCTGTCTCTCTCTCTCACTGTCCACTCTGCCTGTCAAAAAAATAAAAAAAAAAAAAAAAAGGTTCTGTCCTCTTTACCATTGTTTAAGACCTCTATAAGGTTTTGGATATATGTGATGTGTATATATATATATATATATATATGGCAAAAGAATTGTTTGAAAGGCATTTTAATTATAAGAACTGCAGGTTTAAATCTCCTTAGGAAGGAACCATTTCCTTGGAGTCTTCATTTCCTCCACTCTTTTTTTCTTTCATCTTAAATCATCCAAAAGCCTTTTGTTGGAAAAACAAATCCAGCCTCTGTCAAATCCTCCTATACCTTTAATAATCTGATTATTCACTAACAATCAATCACACATAGCTCTGCTTGTTGTTCCTGGGACTTGAGTCTCCACGGCCTTCTAATTGTCCTTCCAGGTGCCAGGGTATTTCCCCTCCTGATATGTGCTCTCCCAATGCCTGGCACACTAGGGCTCTCAGCATTAGTGGGTGGTTACTCCTCTTCCAGGTCTCAGTTCAAAAGTCACTTCTTTTGTGTCCTGTGACCACTCTTTTACCCCACTCAACAACTTTCTATCAATAATCATTGTACTTGATTTTCCTTTTTTATATCATTTACTGTATAGAATGATCATTTACCTATCTTCTTACTTAATTATAATTTGTGTCCCAATTTTGGCCTTTAAGTTTCGTAGGAACAATAAGTTTGCCTTATTCACAATGATAACCCCAATTCTGAAATCTGGTACCTGAAACATGCTTAGTCTGTATTCTTTAATTGCATAAATTAACAAATAAGCAAAAAGGTGGAGCACGGAGTGTTCTGTGGCCACCCTGCTTGGTTATCTTCTGTCAGCTGTTCTTCATTCCTTATAGTGTGACTTGTAGAAAGTCTGTCACTCAGAGGCACAATATCAGCTATAACCCCACAAGTACTCAAACAGAAGGAATCCCTGAGTACCTAGTAGGAAGTGGCTTAGTGCTAATAGGTTTGATTTTCTGAAACACACATGGTTAAATCGTAACTCTGCAGTTATGATTTTTATACAGTGATATACAAAATGACTACCTTAATTAGCAGGTGACATATAAAACTATGTGGTAGAAGTCCTGAAAGGTTTCCCATAGATGAGCGTACCAATTTGGAAGATTGCTACACCTCTCTCCACACCGTTTCAACATTGCCAACTTGATGTGATTTGGGGCCATTTGGATCTCTTAGTGGGTAGATAATAACCCACAGGGAAATCCAGGAGACATATATACAAGTTCTTAGCTCACCAAGCAGTGTCCAAGAAGATCAATAAAACCACAGAGAACCTACCGCGAGGCCAGCTTCAAGAAAGCCAGAGAGAAGCCAAGAAGGGAATCCAAAGTTCAATTATTGCTGTAAAACTTGTTGAGAATCGGTAGTTGCTGATCTTTATATTTGAAGGTCACAAAGGCCAAATGATTTACAATATTTCTGTAGCCAGTATTTCTCATGATTCTATAATGCCAATCCTTTAGCTCCATCAACATTCTCTAGCATGACCATAAATGTATTGATTCTCAGAGTAATCCAAAAATACTGCTTGGATAGTTCATGAAACATTTTACAGATTTTATCTCATTGATTTTTCTCAATAGTTCTATATTTAACTCCGTACCTCGAAATAATTGTAATTATAGACTCACACAAAGTTGCATAAGTAAGGCAGATGTCCTGGGACCCATCATCTAATTTTCTCCATGTTAACATCTCACAGTTCTTCAGTACTTTATGTTCACTGGCATAAAGAAGTTAGACTCCAGATCTCACTCAGCTTTGCCCAGTTTTTTCACACATTGGATGTTAGTTTCCTAGGGTTGTTATAACAGTAAACCCTAAAGTAGAAGACTTAAAAATAACAAGAAATTTATTTCCCAGTCGTTCTGGAGATGAGAAGTCTAAAATCAAAGCGTCAGCAGGGCCATCCTCCCTCTGACGGCTGCAGGCAGTCTTGCCTTGTCTCTTCACAGCCCCTGCTGATTTGCCTGGTGGAAATCTTTGGGATTCCTTGGCTTGCTGCTAAATAACTCGCATTTCTGCCTTTGTCATCATATGGCATCCTCCCTGAGTATCTCTAGGTTTAAATCACATCAGTTATATTGGATTAGCGGCACACTAACCTGGTATATTTTACTTTATCTTGGTTATGTCTGCAAGGAACCTATTTACATATAGGGGCACATTCAAGTCCTGAGAATTAGATTTTCAATGTATCCTTTAGATGGGCATAATTCAATCCATACCACGTACATTCACCAACAGCCAAATCTTAGAGGTGAGAAAACTGAGATGTAGAAGGATATGGAAATTTGCCTAAATTCATACTCCTGGCAAGGTGCAGGCCAAAATTCAAATCCCATTTATTTCACTGAGACTGCTCACAAAAACGAGGCCATGAGTTACAAAGAAATCACAATATATTGTTTAGAAAGTGGAGGGACACACAGCCAGTCCTAATATCAGCAAAGAGATCTTAGGTCTTGGCAATTATTAACTAGGGGAGCAACAACCTGTAGTGTTTTGTAGGAATATGTGGGTGCAGTCTGCAGTTATAATTGCTGGGTGTTATTTGAGATCACTAAAACAGAATAAACTGGTAAAATTACTGAGACCAGATGCCCCCAAAGAGGCCTGTATGCAATCGCCTTTGATGAGGGCTTGTGCTTCTGCTATTTTATAGGAGGGGCTACAAGGGGATGTTCCTACTTACCAAAAGGTGTCCCTCCCAGGGGGCCATTTGGATCTCTTAGTGGGTAGATCTTATGCATCTCTGTTCCAGTTAGTCAGCCTTTCTCTGTCTTTACTTTCTCTGTGCCTTTGTTCACAGTAGTTTTGCTTTTTCACACTTCTTGGGGATGCCATTCCCCACCTTCCTTTATCTGAGTCTTACTCATCTTTGACAATTGAACTCAAGTGCTATATGCTTGATACCTTCTCTCTACAAAATACTCAAGCAGATTTTACAACACAGGATTTAACATCTCATTACATGTTGCTTCATGTTGTTTGATGGTGTCACGTGTGTAGGTCTTATTTTCCTGATAGATTTGAAACTTGTCAACTGCTGGGACTCTGAACTAGCTTTTTCCTCCATCTCTGTACTACAGGATGCTTTGGGCACAGAGACAGTGACTTTTAGAAGCACCACCATGCAGAACAGCTTCCCCAGGGAACACTTATGTCTCTGGGTCGGAAGTCTCCTGCCATAGAACTCACTATTAGGCAGAACGTGGAAGTAGGAAAGGACTGCCTCTGGCGTGCTTGGCTTGCTGCTGCCATTCTTTATTGTGTCTTCTGTAGACTAAAAATGGAACTTTGTATTATACAAGCATTGAAAATAATAAAGTACTTCAAATTAAGCATAAGAAGTAGTCTGCCATCTGACACCTAATTAAGCCACAGCTTCAGCATGTACCTCACAAATACACACTTCTTCATACCACCAAATAGAATATAAATTACGCTTATGTTTTGTAATTGCCTTTTTCCACTTAGTACTTCATGAACACCCAAGCACGTCGATAAGCATATTAAATACACACGTTCAGCATAGCAGCTATACAGTATCCTTTTATGACTAGAACATCATTTGCGTTAAACATTTCAAATATTTGTTTATTTAAAAAATATTTACTGATTACCTGCTGTACTCCAGGCACCGTTCTGAGTATTAGAGGTGTAGCTTGAACAAAACAGATAACCCTCCAACCCATGAGATGCATGCGTATATTCTAGTGGGAAAATGGTTTCAAGTCATGATTGTTATCAAAACTATGTCACAGTAATTCTGAACAGAAGGGAGTGCCCTCCCAAGGCAATCTATCCCCAGTGGGTGTGGGGTAATACCTGGGAAATTTCTAGTTGTTCCAATCTGCTGGGCAGGAGGTAGGGGGATGAGATATTTGGAGAGAGAGTGGGTTCTGTTAAACATCCTACAATGCTCAGAATAGTCTCACAACACAAAAACATCAGTTCTAAAATGTTAATAGTGCCGCGGTTGAAAAATATGGCTCTACTTTGAGTTAATAAATAAATACATAATCACTAGGTGAAACAAATGCACTCATAATTGAGTCTCTTTGTGTTGAAGCCTTAATAGGTTTAGGCACTTTGCTCAGAACCCTGTTCCCCATGACTATTTTTGTCTGCCTTTTGAAGTCTGCAGGCTGTCAGTTAGAAACTATTCTTTAAATGAAAGCAAGAATGTTAAATAATAGAATTTCAGGCACCAAAGAATAGATGAGGGAAAGGTGAATGGGCAAAGAGATCTGAAAGAATAGTTATCTTAGTGATCATCATTTGATTTATATTTAGGACCCTGAACAGTGATCCGACAGGAGGAACATTGCTTGATGATTGTGGTGGGCTGAGAGCAGCTTTAGAACAGAAAAACTAATTCAGGTGCTCGTTTTCCCTGTTCCAGTGACTTGTTTGGAAATTTTCTATACAAAAGGATCAATTATTGATCTGAAGGTACAGTACTTTAAACTTCTTTTTCTGAAGAAAAATAATTACATATATATTTTGATAATATATTTTGTTTGATCTAGTTAATTTGGACATGGCGAAAAATTACAATAGTCACTACCAAATTGTGTAAGTATCTGATGAACATAGGGTGGTGGGTGTGAGCAACGTACAGCTGCATGGTTTGAGGGCTTCTGTATGCAGTCTACCCTGAAAGTCCTCTGTGGGGGAGAGTGGAGAAAGGGGGTGAGAAGCAAACATTAATATAACTAAAATAAAATTGTATCAGCATTTCTCAACAATTATGCCTCCAGGAACTATTTTTGTTTCTTTTTCTGTCAACAGACAATTTCTTAATTTTGTTTACTAATTCTAAAACGTGTTATAATATTAAACTTAGAAGTATTTGAGTTGTTAAAAGGTGATTGCTATGAACATAGGAAGTCACTATCAAAAAGAGGTAGGAGGAGTTGAATCATGTTACTTTATGTCCAATAAAACACATGCTTTTAATAGCTTAATGGTAAATAACCCCACTTAATTATGGACTTGAACACATGGACTCCCTAAAATTACGAAGCCAATTTGAACAATTCATAGAAATAGCCGAGTAATATTCTCCTCTCTTCAACTTGTGCAGTGAGATTTCTATGATACAGTTCTTATATGTAATGCATAATAACTTTTTTTGATTCTTCAAACTTAACAAGTTCAGTGTATATAATAGTGATCTCTAATATTAACCTACCTTAAATTTATTATATTCCAAGAGAAATAAAAACATTTATATACTGCATTTTTAAACTAATGAAACAACATATATTTATCCGCAAAATTGAGTATATTCTTGAATATTTGTACTGGTTAATGCTGTCTGATGTGATACATAGATTTGGCAAATATTTTATAATCCTTAATGATAATTTTTTCCAAAGGTAAAGGGAAAAAAAGAGAAAAGAAAATGGGTAAATTGGTACAAATATCTCAAAAATATTGCTTAATTTATATAAAGTAGAAAAGTAAAATGCCTAGTACAGTGACTAGTATATGGACTGGGAGTACAGGGATGTTAGTTGCTCTTCCTTTAAAAATACAGATGGTTTGAATTTGAATTAAAGCTGCTATATAAACACTAATAACTCTCAGAAATACTATGTTGAATCATAAGAAGGGAGACTGAGAGAGGACGTAATTGAGAGAATTAGCCCAAGATGACTTTCAGCCATGGGGATGACAGCATGGGTTCACAGGCTCTACATATACTTCTTATTTGACTCTTCACAATCTGCTGTATGCCTTTGTTTAAAGCTGTAAGAATAAAATGGAGCCTATCCTCCTATGTAGTGACCGTCAGAGAAGGTGATTGACATGGACCACTTCTGGTATCTCTGTTCCCTCACTGCCTGCTCCTTTCATCTTATCTGTCAGCAAAAATTTAGCTCAGTGGATGTATTAATTTTAGCTCAGTGGATGCATTTCCATGGCACAGTGGGCAAGCTTAGAATGTTCATCTATTGTTCCCTGTGTATATTTACTCAGTGATTTTTATACCCAACAACATAATTTTCTCTGTTGACTGCCATTATAAGGTTTCCCCCCTGCATTTATTTCTGTATCCTGGTGATTATCTGTTTACCTCTGTAGCTCCCCATAAAAGCTTATGCCAAACAGGAGTACTCATCATGTATTTTTAGTACAGTTAAATAGAACAGTGAAATTTGCTGTCACTCGCCCAACAATTTAGGAGGTCTCTGGGATTCCAAGTTCATGAGTTACTTCCAATTCGTATGTGCTTGGAACCTTTGCTAGATCTTATTCATGAGTTTCAGAAAGATATGTTTTAGGCTTACCCTAGTACTGGTTAAGAAAATAAAGACTTCTGCAGAATCCTACTTCAATGCTATAATATTAGACAAGATTGACTTCAAGCTAGTATTTTTTAATCTCTGTATTTTTTCCAACCAGATCTTCAAGTAAATATTTGACTGATTGACAGTTAGTAGGTGCTACCTTCTAATTTGAAAATGAATTCTAATCTAACCTTCACATTATTGAAGAAAAGTATTACCATTCACTCAATAATTAGACTTAATTGGTCTGAGAATTTAAATGCTTCCTTGACATCAAACATTTCAAACTGTATTTCACTACTTTAAATCGACTTCTAAGACCACAACTATGAGATATATTTAATCAGTTTGAGGTATATTGCTTTAAGCAATGCATTTAAAAGCCAAATTGCTGATATTTTAAAATTAAGAGGCTAGAGTAAAACCATAGGTTTTCTGTTTTGATTTCTGAACTGCACATAAAATTATTTTTTTCATATCAGAGACTGAATATATTTTTTCATGTCTTAACACTGTAACCAAATATCTACAGGCTATAATATTTATTTTTTGTTAAATATCTCTTACATTCTGTTCAGTTAGACTCTTGGTATGTATTAAAAATAAGCCTCGGGGCCGGCGCTGTGGCACAGTGGGTTAAAGCATAGGCCTGCAGCACTGGCATCCCATATGGGTGCCAGTTCGAGTGCTGGCTGCTCTACTTCCAATCTACCTCCCTACTAATGTGCCTGGGAAAGCAGTAGGGGATGGCCCAAGTCTTTGGATCCTTGAACCCACAAGGGATACCTGGAGAGAAGCTCCTGGCTTTGGATCAGCTAAGCTCTGGACATTGTAGCCATTTAGGGAGTGACCCAACAGGTGGAAGACCTCTCTCTCTTTCTGTCTCGGCCTCTCTTTAAAACAATTTCAAATAAATAAAATGAATCTTAAAAAATAAAAATACATAAGCCTTATACTAGCTTGGTGTTGTAGATTCGTGGGTTAAATCCCTTCTTGGGACACCCACATCCCATCTTGGAATGCTGGTTCAAGATTTGGCTGTCTGGTTTCTAATCCAGCTTCATGCTAACGTGTCAGGGAGTTTCTGCCATCTATGTGTGAGGCCCAAATGGAGTTCCTGGTTCCTGTGTTTGGTCTGACCCAGCCCCAGCTGTTGTGGCCACTGAGAGTAAACCAGTGGAAAGAAAATTTTTTTCTCCCTTTGCTTTTCAAGTCAGCAAATAAATAAAATAAATCTTTTAAAAAATAAAATAAACCTCAGCATGTTATTTTATGAGATAGGTTATAATTTCTACTTTAAAATAAAAAAGTGAATTCCAAGAATTCAGTGATAATTTCCAAGAAAGAGTGATAAATGCTGGTTTTGTCTGAATAATACAGTTTTTCCCCCCAGTCCAACTCCCAGCACCTATGTCATCTCCCTAAAGACAGGAACGTGGCTTTTGTTGGGATCACTGTAATGTCCATGGGGAATGACTTTGTAATGAATACTGATTAGACTGGAACAAGACAAATCAATTACATTTTTGTAATTTAAACCAGTGAGGAAGGGTTCTGTGCTAGGTCATAGAACTGGGTTTTGTGTTCCGTATTTCCCAGCTATGTGGGTGTTGCAAGCTGACCTCTATTAGATGCTAGCTGTACCTCATTTCCTAGCGTTGTGACAACAGCACTATCTCCACACATTGCCAAATGTCTCTTGGTGGTTGTAAAGGGGGCAAGATCACCCCCATTAGCCACTGAGTAATAACCACTGTATTTGCCAGTTACCTGAGCTATTTAAACTTTCTCATTTTCTTAACCTAATATGAAATTCACTTTTGTAAATTACAATAGAAAGAATCTTGACTCATATGAAAATGATCAGAAACTTGTCCAAGGTCACAAAGACTTTGTGTCTTGAAGCATTGAACTAGAGATCATGCGTACAGGATGTGAGAAGAGCAGAATAATGCACTTCATTATGTGTGGGAGGAGTCCAATGAAGTATCAGGATGCAAAGAATATTGAGTTTTCTGGATTGTTGACCCACAAAACACACCACCTGAGGAATGCTTTCTAAAAATGAATTCTAAACATAGCTGTGTTTGAGAAATGATAAGCTAAATAGGAAATCCCACTTTTTTCTTATAAAAGTTATCATAGACTTGAATACTAGAATGTGTGAGACTCTGACATAAGAATGTGTTTTAATAATCCCCACCAGTTTCTCAAATTCTGTTGGCCAATTCTTTGGAAGAGTCCTAGGAGTGGGCATTTGGTTCAGCAGCTAAAAAACAGCTTGGGCTGCCTGCATCCCATATTGGAGGGCCTGAGTTCAACTCCCAGATGTGCTCTCAATTCCAGCTTCCTGCTAACGCACAGCCTGGGAGGGAGCAGGTGAGGGCCCACATTGGTGTCTCCCCACCACACATGAGGGAGACCCAGATGGACAGAGGGAATTCTCAGCATTGGCTTCAGCCTGTCCAAACCCTGGCAGTTGTATGTATTTGGGGAGTGAACCAGAATATGAGAGATCTCTATTTCTTTCTGTCTCTTTCTGTCTCTTACCCCCCTCACCTTTCACATAAATATTTTATACAAAGAGTTCCAATTAAGATCAATTATGAGTAACATTTTGCAGATCTATGTGTGGTAAATACCCACCAATACCAAAGGAAGTCCAAATTGGGCTAGCCAGAAATGGACTACAAAGAATGAAGTGTTTCTTGTACTTAGGGGTATAGACAGATACCAAACTTTGTGAATAGGTTTATCGGCACTTAGAGAATTTAAATGGTTCCTCTATTCTCTAACAGAAAGTTTGGATAGTTCCTCCAAAGGAAATGAAATGTAGGTATAAATTTGAGTCTGTTCGGTTAGTAAGAATTAGTGAGAAGTGTAACCTTATCCATTATGACTTTGAGAAATCTCGCTGCTCTGTGAAAAATGGATTACAATGAAGTGAAAGAACAGGTAAGATGACAAGTGGAGCTCCGCTGAAACAATCGTCATGGAAGGGGTGAGTGTCCCTTAGATCAAGGCAATGTAAAGGCTGTGATGGAGTGATGTGATGGATACTAATGCAAGAGATTGCATAATGCTAATCTTCCATTCTGCATCACCATTTAACCACTTTGGCAGGCCATCTTTATCTCAAAGACCATATACATTTTTTCCCACATTAGTGGGCCAAATTCTATGGGCAAATAATGCACATAAATGTGGCTGTTTTAGCAGCTGGCCTCACTGGGATAGAAACCTTCATAAGAAACGCTTCCTAGAGTCCAATGTCTCTGGCTGCATTTCCAACTCCATTTTTATCCTTACAACCAAAACATAGGAGTATATCAGATTCTGATATCCAACACCTAGGTAATACATCTGTACTAAGCTCCTTGTTGTTTTCTTAGTAAATTTCCAAGTGGAAAGCATCCAGTTGCTCCCTGGCCCCTCCTCTGTGTTAAAATCGGGGGTTGTAATGGGCATCTCTGGATCAGATACCTTCTGGCTCTTGCAGTTGTTGTTGCCTGCATGCTGGAAGATAAGGATTTGGCCAACCAGCAAGGGACTGCACAGGGGAGCAGCTAGCAGGGTCTCACTCCTGCCTGGCAGGCTCTGAACACTCAGTGTCATTGTGCAAGTTATCATCCATCAGCAGGCAGCTGCTTTTCGTACTTCCAGCCAGCAAGGCAAACATTCGCACTTGTGGCTTCCTCCCTGAGTGTGCTGGACCTGGTGTCCCTCAGACGAGAGAACTGCCTACACAGCCCCCGCCCACTGCTCTGCATCACTTGAACAGCTATTCCAAGCCATTGTTGGGATGCTCACCTGGTAGCTCTGCTGGAGTTTGGAGAGAGAGATGTGCAGATTAGAGTTTGTTTGCTCAACACAAAGGGCTTTCTGTGCCAGAACCATGGGGAAGCAGGGAAGGGAGTGAAACTCTCCCTGAAACTGAGGACAAGCCTAACAAAACATTTCTTAATAAAATAGACCAGATGATGTAGACACAGGGGTGTACAAGATCAGCCTAAAACAAAATGCAAAACCAAAACATCGAGAAAAGGAAGAAAAATCATTTGAATCTTGATAGAATATTTATTGACAGTGAGAATGGCCAGGTTTCTTACAGGAAAAGGAAGAAATAACACCAATTCCATAACCAGATGACAAATACTTATTAAGCATCTGGAAGATAAAAGATAAAAGGCAGGAAGTGAAGACCCATGGCCCAAGACAGTCACTATCATCCTGGACAGCTTAGAGAAAACTGAAGGACTACATAGGCATAATTGCTACTTCCTGTCAAGAGCTGAACTTTACTGCCTGAAACTCATAGGAAGAAAGAGTGAATGGGGCTGGCGCTGTGGCTCACTTGGTTAATCCTCTGCCTGTGGCACCAGCATCCCATATGGGCACCGGGTTCTAGTCCCGGTTGCTCCTCTTCCAGTCCGGCTCTCTGCTGTGGCCTGGGAAGGCAGTGGAGGATGGCCCAGGTCCTTGGGCCCTGCACCCACATGGGAGACCAGGAGAAGCACCTGGATCCTGGCTTCGGATTGGCGTAGCTCTGGCCGTAGCAGCCATTTGGGGGGGTGAACCAACGGAAGGAAGACCTTTCTCTCTCTCTAACTCTGTCAAATAAAAAAAGAAAGGGTCAAAATCAGTATCTTTGAACAAAGCAGTTTTCCTTGCCTGCAGTTTGTTAGTTTCCATCCTTGCAGCAGGCACAGGTGTGCCACACCCTCTTTTGTCAGGAGGGATCACGGTGAGTCCAAATTAATGGGAAATGACCTGCGTTTAGAGGGTTGGCACTAGGGTTTCCTGGGAGCTCTGAAAAGTCTTTACCTATATTACAGACCAAGAGTCTACACCTATTACAGGATTATTTACATTCCATCATGTTTATTTGCTTTTGTTCAGTGAGAATATGAGGTAACTGAAGGCCAGGACATTGCTGTTGAAATGCTCTGGAAGGACTGTCTAACAATCACTTAACATGTGATGTCACCCAGAAAGAGCCTAATCCATCAGTTATGACAATCGAGGGGATGGATAGTGTGACTATGCTGATTCTGAGAAGAGAGAAATAGAAAATTGGGAAAATTTATTTGAATCTCTTTTTTCTACCTGCAGCTATAATTTAAGAACTGTTGGGTATGTCTATAATAATCCAAGATAGAGAGATTTTAGTAATCCAGAAAAAGTCCTTAAATTCTTAGATACTCAACCAGAGTCCTAGCATCTCCAAATCAAGGTGTGGGTTCTAGTTTTTCTAGGTGTCAGATAGAACAGGGCACAAAGATGATACCATTACAATTAATGGGAAATCAACATGGAAATGTGCATGTCTGCAATGGCATAAATCACCTCTTCCACAAGGGGAAAAACTGCTGGATCTCTGCTCTCAACTTCACTGCTGTCAACTGCTGGGAACCACCCCCAGAGACTTCCCCAGGCCTGCCAAGCAGGCTTCCTCTCCCCCCAGTCCCTGCCTAGTTTTCCCACTAAACACATTTATTTTCAGCTGTGGAAGAAATTTACTTTCCTTCAAACAGAGAGCTGTTTCTGGCCAGGGGCTTTTAGTGAATGAGCAAAAACTATAAATAACTCCTCATCCCCGTCTGCCTGTAATCTTGGCTTTTCAATCACTCAGCCTCTGTATTCGAAGACTTCAGCGTGGCAGAAGCAGGGACTTCAAACCACATTTACAGTCACCAAATAATGAGGCTGTTTGCGAGGCTGACAAGAGTAGACTTTATCGGCACTGCTTCTATTATGTGTCTGAGATTGCATTCACGTTTTCAGAAAGGAACAAAAGATACCATCTTAGGAGTGTTGGGGACCTCATGTGAGATGGTGGCTGTTCTTACTGTTGAGAGACAAGCAGCTGGAACTGTTGCTGTGTGTGTTGCAGATATTCCTCCATGGTGGTAGGATTCTGGGGAGAATATTAATCCGGGTGGAACAGACCACTGTAAGGGTCACATGCAAAAACCTCATGGTGGCTCACAGAGAGAAGAGGGGCTCCATCCGGGAAGAACAGGTATCATAACAGGAAGAAAAAAACAATAATTGATATGCATAGAGTTAGGGTTATTTATATGTTGTATCTATTTACCTGGTGTTTGGTTTATTTGCAGGAGAGTTGGCTAATCATAACTTTCGATTGTTCACTTGTTCTATGCTGTTGGATAATTTCATTGCTTTTTGTGCCAGTGTGACTGTTAACTAACAGGTGATACAGGAGAAAATCTCACAGCACTGTTCATCTATCTCAGGTCGGCATTCTTTAATCAACTGATCAATTGTTTCATTTATATTGTTTAAATTTATAATGAATGTATTATTTCATTCTTCTGAGGCCCTCTTCTATCTGCTGTGGGTATAGCAGGAATTAGATGAACATGGCCTTGCCCCCAAAGATATCACATGTTTGTCAGAATAGGCAGACCACAAAAGTGTGAATTACCAGTGCGATATGCAGGGAGACAGTAGATCAGGATATGTGCTAGTGGTTGGAATCGGAAAACCGCTTTAGATTTGTAGTCAGTAAATATTTCCCTTAGAAGAACTGAGATCCAAAAGGTAAGGAGGTGGCCATGTGATGTTCTAAGGTAAAATCAAAGGAAAACATACCAAGTGCAGCAAGCATAAGGAAAAACCGGCGAAAGCTTCTAAAAACCAAAGTTGTACAACCAGTTCTAAATTACCAGGAGATTATTCTAGCAGATTTGTGGAAAAGGACTGTAGAGAGACAAAGCAGGGAAGCAGATGGGTCACTGCAGACAACTGTGATTTTCCAAGATACAGATGGTGTCCCACAGAAGAATACAGGCAGTATAGATGGAGAGAAGACACTGGAGGATACATCCAGAAGGTTTCCTAGTGGATCTGACGTTGAGATTAAGAGGGAAGAATCACAGATCAATCAGGGACTTTAAGCTTTTACACTTCACACACTTACATACAGCAAATTCACTTTTTCTCTTGGCCATCAGTTCTAGGATGCTCTCCCACACGTATTTGGGGATAATTTGGAGGCTACAATCATTTCAAACATACATAATATTTTGCATGAAGGAAGAGGTGGCATAAACAGATGGATAAACTGTGACTGCACTGTTGGTATAAGTTATATAGACAAAATGAATGTGGATGTCAGTTGAGAAAAGTATATCCTACATAATTGCTACAGTGGCATTACTTTGTGCATTTACCGAGAACTATGAATGACTGGTTCTAAGGCTTTCTATACCTCTAACAGTTCATGATTTCACAAATATTGCAAACAATTGAACAAAGTAGAGACATTCAGAATAAGGATATCTAGGTTAGTTAGGATGTGTTCAGCTCCACATTGAAATTCCAAAGTAACAGTGTCTTGAAGAAGAAACTATTTCTTTCACTTGCACTGTACAGGAGACAACCATGAAATGATGATATCATAGTCTCTTTCAGGAAACAAGCCTCCTTTTATCTTCTTATTCCATCAAGTATACACAGTCTGAAATGCAGCACCACATGTCCATTTTCCAAGCCATGGAAAGAGAATAGATTTTCCCCAAGGCACACATCACATCACTTTTATTGATACCCTGATGATGAGAACTAAATTCAAGAGAGATTGTGGAAACTGTATTTAATTTATTATTCTGGTCCAATGTTTTTCTTAGCAATGAAAAGAGGAAGAATTCTACAGAAGGAAACCAGTGGATGATCATAGGGTTCAAGTAGGATTTGGTCTTTGGAGGCAACGTAGGAGAACCTTTCCTTTTATGAGGACAGAAGACTCAGTTCTGACTACCTCCTAAACTTTGTACTGTTTCTATAGTTAGTGTCTCTCCTCATTAGAATGTAATCTCATATGAGTAAGTCTCTTGACTCTATCTCCACTCTTTTGGGTAGTGTCTGCTCATGCTATTCCCTCAATAATTCTTACTGAAGTTAGATGGATAAATGAAATTTATACAAACTATAAAATATATAGAATAAAAGCAGGAAATGGCTAAGAAATTCTTCACTAACACATTCTTTTTTCTTTGATTGCTCCACAATCCTGCTCAGCACTTGATGTCTCTCTCTCTCTCTCTCTCTCTCTCTCTTTCTTTCTCTTTCTCTCTCTCTCTCTCTCTCTCTTTCTTTCTCTTTCTCTCTCTCTCTCTCTCTCTCTCTCTCTCTCTCTCTCTCTCAGTACAAAATAGAGGCAAATCCTCAATTCACCCGATGCTCATAAACTCAGGTGTGGAGAAGGAAAAAGATACACTCCTCTATGTAAAATGGGAAACAAGAAACATTGCAAAGTGCGATGAGAGGTGGGAGACAATGATCAAATTACAAGAAATGTTTACTGAACTTTTAAGGGAGAGATCTGCTGTGCAAAAAGAAGCTGAAGGAGATAAGGAGGATCTGCAGCATCCTAGGGTAAGTTCAAGTTGAGACAGCCCCTTCCTCATCAACTGGGAGTATCTTCTACGTCCTGTACGACAGACACCACACAGCAGAGGCTGGAGCTCTCCAGGAGAAAAGATACCCACAGACAAGCAACATTCAGAAGTCACATCTTACATGGAGCACTTTCAAGTTAAAACTTCACCTAAAGAGTTTTCATAGAAGAGAAACTTCACAGCAGAGTGCCTCCAGGAAGATAGAACAATCACCCCATTTGTATATAGGTGCTGTGCATGGAAGCTTCAGTATGATTCCAAGAGGCTAGACTCAGAACATCAGTCAGCAATGATGGTCCAGGCCAGGCTGTCATCTCACCACTTTACATCAGTATGTGTTCTGCCTGCAGAGCTGCTGCATGATGCAATTGAAATAAAGATTATCTAAGCTTTTTGATGTCTTAGAAAATGGTGTGTAGGACATTTACCTGTCTGCAGTGACTGGTGAAGATAATGTCTCCTAAAATCATCTCAAGCCTTATCACAAGTAAGGATCATCATGGTCTTCTAGTTGGTTCTGGCCATAATATTCAAATGTTTGCTGTTTTGACCACCATATGGTGCTGATGAGAAGCCCTCTCCCTCTCCTCTTGTCCTGGTGACACACATGTACTTAGCAACCACAGGAGTCTCTATAAGGAGACTTTCTATAGGGTACCCAAGGTACTGGTCACTTGTGTTGTCAGCCAGGTTACTGTACACAATTCACGTGACCCTAAAATGGGCTATGGGCTAAGTCATCCCTCCTAAATCTCTCTATAAATCAATGTTTGTATATCTTTTTCATGCTAGACACTATGGAAGACATCATGAACACTAAGGGTAACAAGGGTAACACACAGATTTCAAGGAATATTTGGTTTAATGGGCAGTGAGGAACACAGAAGTCAACATTTACTGTAAGTGATAAAGTAGACGACAGAAACCAGAATTCCATCAGAGTTGATAACAATATTCTCCAGGACCTTTGCCTGAATGGCTTCATCTAGCTCTTTGATATAAACAGAATTGAGATGATGTGAGAGCAAAGGAACCAGTTCTAACCAAGCATCTTTGATCCAGTCTTCAATTGCAGTAAGAAAAGTAATGTGTGTGCAGAAGTAGTTCTCTATATGTTTAATTTCCCAGCCTCAGTGTAAGTCAAGGTGCATCACAGCATTCTTCAAATGTGTATAAAGTAACTGCTTTCCGATGGAGCATCTTGGCAGATCCTCCCTTGGCTTACTCCAAAAAAAAAGTGTGGTATCCAGCACTGCTGTTTCCTCCCTATCCTCAATGTTTTTTACTGGGACAATTTCCTTAAAACGCACATTACATCCTAAATGAAGAATAGCTGCTTCCACTTTGAATAGAAAAGAAGCCTGCCTGCTGTCCTGTTCCAATCCTGAGAACAACCAACAAATGAATAGCATAGGTGAGTGCAAAAGGCGGCCCAGAATCAAAGTGATATTATCTAGTACTGAGAGTTACAGCCACACAAAGTGGAAACTATTACATTCTGGGGGCATTTGGGCTCTACAACTATTTTTTAAAAAGATTTTATTTGTACATCAGTGTTAGAAAATGAGACACACACACACACACACACATAGACTTTCCATCTACTGGTTCACTCTCCACATGGCTGCCTAGGTCAGGGCTGAACCAGGCTGAAGCCAGGAGCTTCATCTGGGTCTCCCTCATGGGTGCAGGTGCCCTAACACTTGAGTCATCCTCGCTGCTTTCCCAGGGACATTAACAGGAAGCTGCATCAGAAGTAGACTAGAACCAGTACCCGCGTGGGATGCAGGTCCCTCCACTACTACATTTTTGTTCATTGTTATCTGGTGATGTATTTAAGGTGCAACAAGTGAATTATATCCATTAGGAAAAATTAGCTCCCCCACCTGCATCTGCTCCTACCCCTGAGTGTTATAGGGAATGCTAGCACACTTGCTTCTCCCTTTCTCCTTTCAAAGAAAAGCGCAGACTCCCTACCTGAGCAGTTCTTTAGTTATTATTGCAATCATTAGTAATGATAGAGTGGCTTTATATAGTGCTTTCCTAACAGCTTGAGGAATTTCCCTTTAAAATTAACTCACCCTTCCAAGTTATCTTTATGGTTTTTTTAATTGAAAAGTTGTCCTCATGGTAGGAGGAGGGTAGTGGAGGTGATGGAGCTGATGGAAGATGCATAAATAGATTCCTTGACATTTTGAAATTACATTATTTACAACAAAATCCATTCTTCCCTCTGCATTGCCACTCCATGGCCAATTTTCTCTTTTAATCAGATTCTATTCACTTCTTTACAAATCTCGTTTCCACGACTGTTAATGTAAAATACAGTATGGAAATAAATATCCCTGTATTCATCCCATTGTACCTATTTTCTTGCCAATTCCATGTGAGTGTGGATTATCTTCTTTATACTTAATAGTCCCAATTTCAGCAATGATCCTTGGTGTTAATGCTTTCTCTGGGTTCACTCTGCATCAACAATGATTATTCCCACTTATCCTTGTCAGTCTTGGGGCCTATAACACAGATCTCATTAAGTACATCTCCAACCTTGATCCTGGGCTTCATCTTAATAGGTACATAGTCACAGACATTATCTTTCTACGGTTTGACCCCAGTCAGTCTCAATTTTCTTACTTTTTTCACACATACAACACTTTCTTTAAGTCAAACTGGAATGCTTACCTACTCATGCTCATCTTCTGCTGGTGTGGGTTGCCTTCCCCCAAATAGAGTATTCCCCATCCAATTATATCTAAATTGTGTTTATCTCTAAGATCAATGAATTTCTCCCATTTTCCTTAAGTCTTTCTGGGCATATGATTGTAAACTTTCATATCATTTTATTATATATTTATCATATATTATAATCTAATTCCTATGACATACCCTTGTCTTAATGGACGTCCACCTAACAATTTCAGACTAAATGCTTCCTGAGAACAAGAAAGAGTATGGGTCACTGTTGTGTCTGGCACATAATAATCATCAATGGATATTTGTCAAATACACTAGCATAGTGTGCATATTACTTAATACATGCACACATATGTTAGAGTACATGAATGTTTAATGGGAAAAAGCCCCATGATTAAACATTGTCCTGAAATGTGTTGGGTGATATTATAGGCAGTGGCAGATGAGCTTTAGTGCACGCAATTCCAATTTCTTTTTTTTTTTTTTTTTTTTTTTTGACAGGCAGAGTGGACAGTGAGAGAGAGAGACAGAGAGAGAAAGGTCTTCCTTTTTGCCGTTGGTTCACCCTCCAATGGCCGCCGCTGCAGCCGGCGCACCGCGCTGATCCTGGCAGGAGCCAGGAGCCAGGTGCTTTTCCTGGTCTCCCATGGGGTGCAGGGCCCAAGCACCTGGGCCATCCTCCACTGCACTCCCTGGCCACAGCAGAGGGCTGGCCTGGAAGAGGGGCAACCGGGACAGAATCCGGCGCCCCAACCGGGACTCGAACCCGGTGTGCCGGCGCCGCAAGGTGGAGGATTAGCCTATTGAGCCACGGCGCCGGCTCACGCAATTCCAATTTCTAAAGTTTCCTTTTCTTTTCCTGGATATCCAATCTGTATCCCCTTAGTTTCAAGACAAGGCTGAGACATACCGTTCTACCTTTATGAGAGCTTCCATGACAATGAAAAGGAGGATCTGGTTCCCAAAATACAGCTTAGCTTTTTAAGCTTATAGTCACAGAATCTGGTCTTGCTACTTGCATACAAGGATATTGCCTGACATTATATGGGAATATTCCCTCAAGTCCAGGCCTAGGAAAATAAAACCACAAGAAAAAGGGACTTGGCTTTCAAGTTTCACTGGCAATTCTGAAGACCTGAATTTCTGTCCCTGAAGGCTTGATAATGACAATTGTCCCTTTTGCGTAGGGGAAGGTACCACCCCCTACTCTTAGGAGGGGCCAGGCCTTTCCTTCTGCAGTGGACAGCAAGGTTGGAACACAACAACAAAATACGCAGGGAAGAAATGTCCAGCCCCTACACAGGAATGAAAAATGCTTACAGATACCCACAAATATTACATAGAGGATGGTGATTTTATACACATTCTTTTTTTTTTTTTTTTTGACAGGCAGAGTGGACAGTGAGAGAGAGAGGGACAGAGAGAAAGGTCTTCCTTTGCCGTTGGTTCACCCTCCAATGGCCACCGCGGCCCACGCGCTGCGGCTGGCGCACCATGCTGATCCGAAGGCAGGAGCCAGGTGCTTCCTTGTGGTCTCCCATGGGGTGCAGGGCCCAAGCACTTGGGCCATCCTCCACTGTACTCCCGGGCCACAGCAGAGAGCTGGCCTGGAAGAGGGGCAACCGGGACAGAATCCGGCGCCCCGACCGGGACTAGAACCTGGTGTGCCGGTGCCGCTAGGTGGAGGATTAGCCTAGTGAGCTGTGGTGCCGGCCTTATACACAATCTTCCTCCCTTTATTCTATTTTGTTTAATTGTGAGTGGACTTTCCGAGAAAGTTGGTCTCTTGTCATTGCCTCTGGCCTATTTATATAATTTTGATTCTCTCTACCAGGTACTTCATATGTACCAATTGTCCTCATCACTCCCTCTCCTCTTACCTTCCCCAAATAGCACCTAGGATCTACCCTGTCAATGAGAATGAAGCATTTTCTCCATATAAACATCAGGGAGGTTCACACATAAAAATATTGACTGTGTCAATCCACAAAGGATGTCTTCTAACTCGTGTTCGTTCTTCTTTTCTGTCACAGTTAAGTAAACTAGTTGCCTTTTTTTTTTTTATCCCTGGTATTACATATTCAGCTGTGAAAGGCATGGAACCTGGGGGGTTGTGGTATTTTAAAGTCTAGAGCAACAGAGGACAAGTTATCTCACTGACACCAGCAGAGTCTCCTAGATGCGGCCACATGCCAACGCCTAACTTGTGATAGTACAGGCCTGCTTATAAACACAGACGGAAACAGAGAAATCCCAGGGGGAGGGGGAGAGTTGAAATGAGGGAGTGTAGGGACCGGTGCTGAGGTTAGTAGGTGAAAACTCTGCCTGTGGCACCAGCAGCCCACAGGCATGCCAGTTCAAGTCTTGGCTGCTCCACTTCCAATCCGGCTCCCTGATAACGGCCTAGGAAAGTAGTTGAAGGTGGTCCAGGTGCTTGGGCCCCTGTACCCACATAGAAGTTCCTGGCTTCGGACTGGCCTAGCTCCAGGTGTTGTGGCCATTTGGGGAGTGACCTAGGAGATGGAAGACCTCTCTCCTCTGTCTGTAACCCTTCCTGACATAAAAAATAGATCTTTTTTTCAAAAAAGAAATGAGTGAGTGGGGAAGAGAGAACATGCACAGAGGGAGAAAGGGGGTGGGGAGAGGTTGATTCAGAATGTGGTGAGGATGGGAGGCTCACCACGGCTGAGGGCTTTCCTCTCCCCTGGAGAAGGCTGTGGCCTCCCCAGGACACAGGACTTCGGTTCTTGCCACTTTCTTCTATTTCCAGTTCTATTATTTTGTTGCCATCTCTAGGTTGCAGATACCTTCTGAAAAATCTTCCTTCAGTGTTGAGTTGTTTTAGTTGTTAAATGGTGCAATTCTCAATAAATCAACAGAGGATCAATAGATAATAAAATAAGAACTAAATGTCAAATGAATATTTGTGTTTATACACTATATAAGCATTTTCTGTAGAAAATTTGCTCCAAAGCTTATATTTTCCTAAATTACTTTATTCCATTAATTTTAAGGGAAAGTCCCTAATATTTTTGCATCTGTCGTTTAAATGTGAGGGTATCCCAAAATGAAAAAGTAAAAACTTCAAAACTAATAAAATGAATTTTTAATTTTTCAGAACTGAATAGACATTGTCAAGCCATTATAAAAATCTAACCACTGTCTTATATAACAATATATTATTTATTTTTAAAGCACACAATGTTGGACTGAATATATACTTAAAGCAAATTAAGACATCATAACCAGCTATCTTTTTCTTTCTCCCTAAGACACAGACCATGAGGCAGACACACGAAATCTTATTTCAGTCCCCCCAGTGTTGGTATATGGGCGTATTTCGGCACACACAATCCCCCTGCCTTGTCTGATCCCCCACCCCCACTCTTGTCTCCCTTCCTCCAACAAATAGCTCAGCCAGCTCTCAATCGTTTCTTAGCATGCATCTCAGATACAGCTCCATCGCCCCACATACTCTTCTGGAAAATCTGCCTAGGGATATGATCCACAGTGTGGAAAATCTTGAGGAGTCCTCTGAATATGCATTTATAGATACTGTGTGTTTCTATGAGCATATAATTTATTTCTTGCACAAATTTATAGTGCCTATTTACTGCATTAATTTATGAATTCAATAAATATATGGTATTTATTACATATTTGATGCTATTTTAGATTAGTGAAAAGATGCAATTTCTGTTATGTGGAACTTATGTCGAGAATAGAAGATTTCAAGCTTTTTCCTCATATGATATTTGACTTGCAAATGTCAAAAGAAGAAATATACGTTTTCAAAGAATTGTATTCATAATTAGTAGTTGATGCTAAAACATTTTTGTTATCATTTGTAATCACTCTTAAAATAGAAAAATAAGTATTAAGTATAAATCTAACATACAACCTGTATATATTGAAAGATACAGAATTCTAATGAAAGGAATGAATAAAAAGAAAGAAATGGAAAATTGTACATAATAAAAATATTAATTCTCAAACTGATGTATGAGATAAAAGTAATTCATTCAATACTAAGAGACTTCCTTGTGAGTAAATTGATTTGAAGATTTATATAGAAAGGTAAAGAAAACAGGATAGCAACAAACATTTGGAAAAGAATAAAGTAAAATGAATGGAACTACCTGATTTTAAGACTTACTGTGCAGATACAGTAATCTAGATGGGTGGTATTTGTAAAAGAAGAAGCTACATATTAATGGGTCAGAATAAAGAACTCAGAAACTGTCCCATGAAAGCACAATTTTGAGAAGGGTACAAAATAAATGCAATGGAGAAAAAATAGTCTTCTCAACAAATAATACTTATACCTGGGCATTTATAGACTTTAAAAGAACTAAAACTCATTCATTAAAATCATTAACTTGAGACTGGATCATGGATCTAAATATAGTAGGAAACTTTTAGAGAAAAACATGGAAGGAAAATGTCATGCTCTAGGAGTAAGCAACGCATTTATAGACAAGATACAAATGTTATGATCCATGAAAGGGAAGATCAATAGATTGGACCTTATCAAAAACTTCTCCTATGCAAACACCTTGTCAAAGGGATGAAAAGGAAAGCCCCAAACTGGGAGAAAACATTTGTAAGTCACATATCTGATTCACAATTTATATCCAGAATATACAAAGATGTCTCTAAACCAAAGAGTAGTCACCACACATTTGAACAGACACTTCAGCGGAGATGATACACAGCTAAGAGAGAAACACATGGAAAATATTAAGTATTTTTGGTTGTTAGAACTGCTCAGGGATACCACAATGAAATATCAAGGCAGACCTATATGCATGGCTAAAATAGAAAGTACTGATAACACCAAATGCAGACCCGGAGCCCCAGATCTTTCCTATGCTTCCAATGGAAATAAAATGATAGACTGGAAGATAGGCTGCAGGTTTCTTTAAAATTAACCAGAAAATTATATGACTCAGCAACAGTACTCCTGGGCACTTATACTTAGGAAATAAAAGTTACACTCATAACTTAACTTCCCATAACTCTTAAAGTATCTCAGAAGAGCTGGCGCCTTGGCTCACTAGGCTAATCCTCCGCCTTGCGGTGCTGGCACACCAGGTTCTAGTCCCGGTCGGGGCGCCGGATTCTGTCCCGGTTGCCCCTCTTCCAGGCCAGCTCTCTGCTGTGGCTGGGAGTGCAGTGGAGGATGGCCCAGGTGCTTGGGCCCTGCACCCCATGGGAGACCAGGAGAAGCACCTGGCTCCTGCCTTCGGATCAGCGTGGTGCACCGGCCGCAGTGCGCCAGCCGTGGCAGCCATTGGAGGGTGAACCAATGGCAAAAAGGAAGACCTTTCTCTCTGTCTCTCTCTCTCACTGTCCACTCTGCCTGTCAAAAAAAAAAAAAAAAGTATCTCAGAAGCCAAACTTTTTCAATATCTCATTTGTTTTATAAAGTTGTGATGATAGCATATCTATTCATTTTCCAACTACTTATTTTTCAACAAGTTATGAAGGAAATATAAAACTCTAGGAAGATTCAATAATGTAGATTTTGATTATTCCTCTTAAATCCTAAACTTCACCTTCCAATCCTTTCTTTCTGAAAAAACAACACCAACAAACTATAAAATGATGGTTCCAAGAAAGCAACTATAATGGGATCAAATGAGAGCAGGATTCACATCTGGTTTTTAATCTGTCTGGAAGCTTGTATGTGATAGCAAGTAGATTTTCATTTGATAAATGAATCACTGATTGAGTAAACACTTAGGACTTCCTATGTAATTAAGACAAAATAAAAGTAACAAGGTACTTGATTAGTTACCACAGATCGTTTCTACTGTTGAGGAACAGTGTATTTTTCTCCTTATGATTTGTTGAACTCTTTACTTAGTGTAAGGTTAATCTTATGAGTATGAAATAAACTGAAAGATCATTGTAAAAATTAAGATTTGGAATAGGAGACGAGAGGGAAGAAGGCTTGGAATGTGAGTGGGTTTGAGGGTAGAGTGGGAAGTATCACTATGTTCATAAATTTGTGTATATGAATTACATGTTATTTGTTTACCTTAAATAAAAAGAATTTAAAGTAATCAAGGTAGAATTTCTTTGAGGATTTTCAGACCTCAGAGGATACAGGTTTAGGCATGTTTTTCTTTTACCACCTTTCTCAGAAGCATAAAGAATCTCCCTTCAATATTTGCTTTACTTATTTGGGTGGTGTGATATTGGATGCAAATATATTTACAATTGTTAATTCCTCCTCCTGGATTACACCCTTTATCATTACATAATGCCTTTCCAAGTCTCTTTCTGCAGCCTGTGATTTAAAATCTATTTTATCTGATACAAATCTGGCTACTCCTTTGAGTTTATTTGCATGGATTATTACATCCTTTTACTTTCAGTCTTAATGACTTCCTTTCACTTGTAGTCTATATGTGTCCTGTGACTATAGATAATGTCAATGTACTTTGTATTTCCTATAAAAAGAAAAAAACTAGAATACCTGTGTTTGGATTCTTTCGCCATAAAGGAATGTGAAATGTTTGAGGAAATAGATATCCTGCTGTACATTACACAAAGTGTACATGCATCGAAACATCACATGATACCTATAAATACGCCTACTTTTTGTATGTCTTTTAAAACTTTATTAATTTTTAAAAAATTATTGAAAATTTCAAAAAATTTTCTTTAAAATTTATTTTTAAAAATTTTAAAGGAATTTCGCATCAAAACTAAGTATGTCTGCTCCTAGAATTTTGCATGCAGTTTACATAAATGTTATTAAAATAAAAATATTATAGATTTATAAATTTTTTTGCAAAATAGAGTAATGAAAATACACTTCTTTCTTTTTTGCATTTTCCTTCTGTGTATGAACTTTATCTTTAAAAATGGAACTTCTACAATAATTGTTTGAAGACAGAAGGCACAATTCTAAAACTCTAATCAGGAATGCTCTATTTTCTCTATCTCTGCAGAGTTTAAAAGGTATTTTAACCTCTAACATCCCTCCAATCATGCACCAACTCTAATTAGCTAACTGGGAGTCTTAAGAGCACTTTAACGTATTTGAAGTTGTAGATACTCCGGTGTCTATATCAGATTTAGTATGTTTTCACTGGGGTTTATATTAACTTAAAAACAACCAATTACAGAGAGTAAAACATGAGGCCAGTCATGCTGCCATTCTCTTTAGTAATCAATCAAGACTTACAAGAGAAGCATCTTAAAAAGATGTGAAAAGTAAATAAAAAAAATCAACATTGAGAGATGTGTGGTAGGCCTTAGGCCTACCGTGAAGATGCCCACGCTCCATTTCCGAGTACCTCGGTTTGATCAGTGGCCCTGACTCTTGCCTCCAGCATTTTGCTGAGGCACACTCTGGGAGGCAGTGGTGATGCCTCAAGTTGTTGGATTCCTGTGTTACCCACGTGGTAGACTTGGACTGAATCCCCGGCTTCAGGCTTCAGTCCTGGGTGGGGAGGACCATTGCAGGCAATTGGGGAATGAACTAGCAGACCTTATCTCTTTCATTCTCTCTCTGCCCCTCAAATAGAAAACAAATAAATAAAAATTTGAGAGATTTGGGATCTTCTGGTTCCAGATTAGGGTGGGAGGCGTGTCTGACCCGGAGCACAGCAAATCTGCCTCGTTGATCTGTTGTGTCAGAATTCTGACAACATTTCCACCCACCTCTGCCATCTGAGACTGTCTGGAGGATCCAGACAGCTGTCACGACAGAGGCATAATGTAGAAAATCAGATACACAGAAACTGCACATATGAAACAGACAAAATGGGTGCAAATACTACAAGAGGAAGCTTAACCAGATTTGTGCCAGATATCTCAAAAGATGTGGTGAATCCTTGCACCACAATTTCTTGCCATGCTTTTCACAAAGTAAGAATTATGAAAAAAATGTAAGGATTCAAGAGCTATGGAAGCAGAATCTATGAGATTGGAGGGTAGTGATTGACATTTTTTACAGCAACCAGAATTATTCCTCAGCATTTTAACATTGCACATTACCCATTTAAGGAATCAATTTCTTGCCTTTTGAAGATATGATTCAATTAGTAAAATTTATGTTTTCTTGTACAATCAACAAATAGAGGCAGCTGCCATTGTTTAGCAACCTAACACTTATTAGGAAGATAAGCAAGGACACAATACCTTTTCTATCATTTGTTCTCCGGATTTCAAGATATAATGAATTTACATATCATTGTTAACTGACAATACAAAAATATATCTGTACAATCATACCCCTAGATTATGTCTATTGTCCCTATGCAGTTATTAATAGCTTTCCTATTGATTCTGGGGGTCCTTGGTTCGGGGCACTCAGTTCAATGTCAAGTACAGTTGTCACTACCTGCAAAGCAAACCACTATCCGACCACACCTTGCATTCCATGACTACTGCCTTATTCCATGTAGCCATTGTCTCTTGTCTAGAAATGTGATAGTCTCTCATTTCCAAATTTTTCCTCCACAGTCCTCACAAGACATCTGAAGAGATTATAGTCATTTCCTAGAGTTGTTATGACAAGTCACCATAAATAAGGTGGCTTACAAGAACAAAAATGTATTTTCTAACGGTTCCGGAGTCCAGAAATTCAAAATGAACGTGTAGGGTAGCTACAGTCTCTCTGAAGTCTCAAAGAATAATTCAGTGCTTCTTGCAGCTTCTAGTGTTGATGGTAACGTGTGGTGCTCCTTGGCTTACAGATGTGTCTCTGTAGTCTGCCTGCATCGTCACAGGTCCTCTCTTTCCCTCTGTATCTCGTGCTCATGTTTCTCTCTTCTTACAAGGAAACTTGTCACACTGGACTCAGGCCCCCTCCAGTCTAGTCCTCACTTAACCTAATTATATCTACAAAGACTATTTCCAAACCAGGCTATATTCACAGATATGGAGAGCTAGAACTCAAACATATCTTTTTGGGGGACATAATCCAACCCACAATAAGGATTCATTTAAAATATAATGAGGTCATGGGTGTTTGGTACAACAGTTAAGACACCACTTGGGACACCGAGGCCCCACAACAAAGTGCCTGGCCAAGTCCTGGCTCCACTTTTAACGTCAGCTTCCAGCTAATATGCACCCACCTGGGAAACACAGATTGAGATCTGGGATCCTGACTTTGATCCAGCCTAACCTTAGCTGTTGTGAGCATTTGGGAAGTGAACCAGATGATGGATGGAAGACCTCTACTGCCCCTTCAAATTAAAAAAAAAAAAAAGCAATAAATAAGATATAAGTGAGAACAAGTCACTCCTCTCCCTCAACTCCTACAATGTCTTTGTCTCTCTTGAAATAGAACCCCTGCTTGCACATCGGCCTTCTTATCTGGCCCGTGGTCACATCTATGAATGCTTCCTTCTCAATCCCAGTTCACTTACTGTGCTCCAGCCATCCTGACATCCTTATTCCTCTTCTCAAGCAACACGAACACCATCCCCTCAGACCCATCACAGCTACTGTTCCTTCTGCTTGGAACTCTATTTTCCCATATACCTCAAAGGCCACAATTTCATTTTACCAGTGAATGTCGCTCCACTTTCCTTTGAAGTAAATTCTAGGTTTTCTCATGAGTATATCCTTCTGTATAAACACACTCTAGCAAATGCTACTCATTAGAAAAAGAAACAAATGCTTAAGGGATCAAGAGGGAATAAAAACACAATCATTGACAATTTAGCATATTATAGATATTACACGAGTGCCTGGGAAAAATACACTGCTTCATTTACTGTCAAACATCCTTGACAGTTGGATAATATCACCCCCTTACAGAGAAGCTAAGATTCAGAAAGTTTAAACGATTTTCCAGAGATTGCACAGCTCACAAGTGACAGAGTCCAGTTCCTTCCCAGGTTTACCTATGACTAAAAAGTTGTTAGAAATATGAGAAGCTGAGCAGGTGGCCAATACTTTGTGTAAAAGGCAAGTGGTATAAGGTAAGTGTCACACAAAGAAGTTGCAGTAGGAAAACACAAAGACTATTCTAACTTCTAACGCCAAATCCAACATTTGTTAGTCTTTTTCATTATTACTTGAGAGGCAGAGAGAGAGAGAGAGAGAGGGAGAGAGAGAGAGAGAGAGAGAGAGAGAGAGAGAGAGAGAGAGAAAGGATAGAGAGAGAGACAGACACATAGGGACATTCAGACCAACAGAGTTCCTGTTTTCTACTTCATTGCGCAAGTGCCCAGTGATGGTTGGGACTGAACCAGGAAAAACCTGGGAAGTGGGAATTCAACCCAGGTCTCCAGTGCAGGTGGCAGGGACCCAAGAATTGGAGCTATCATTTGCTGCCTTGCAGAGGGCACATCAGCAGGAAGCTAGACTCCAGAGCCAGAACTGAAACTCAAACCCAGATACTCCGATATGAGATTCAGGTACTTTAGCCACGGCTGTAACTGCCAGGCAAATGCCTCGTCGGGATAATTCCTTTAGCATGTTGGTGTCTGTTAACTCGTATGTCAAGGGGGTTGAAAGTATATGTGTTTTTCTTGACATAAATTACTGAGAGGAGTGAAATAAAAGGGTTCTCTGAAACAGATGTATAAAGGATAAAAAGCGCCTCTCCTCAAATTACTTACTAATTGTAAACAGAAATAAACATATTTTTACCATGGAGAAAGCTGGCAGGCACAGCTTTAACCTTAACATGCTGTGTCACAACATGGATCCCCAACACAACTTTAACCTTGATATCATCTGAACCATTGTTATAGTGGTGATCAATATTGGGATGAAAAGCGTTATGAGCATCCTAACACAACACAATAAAACAGACATAAGAAAATGCACAATTTGAATCTAATCATGCTGAAAAACTGAAATGGAGAGACTAGCTACAAAATAAGTAGTGTGCACTCTTCAAAAATGCCAAGGTCAAAAACAGAGACAAAAGCAAATGTTCAACATTCAAGTCTGAAAAGAACTGAGAACTAAACCGAGTGCATGGCCCAGGATGTATCCTGATCCAAGGATGAATAGCTTGAAGATTACAACATTGGGCAGTTAAGAAAAGTAAAGGGACTTTTGGTTATATAAAAATGTTTCATTAATATTAAACCTCCTGATTTTGATTATCATACTCTGACTATATAAGAAATGTCCTTGTTTTTAGCAAGTACACATCTGGGGGAGAAAGCACAATGTCTTCATCTTGCCCTATTAAGAGAGGGTGAGGGTGATGGAGCTAGTAGGCCAAAACATAAGCAACTGGTGGATCTGGGTGAAGGAAAGTTATTTGTACAATCTATGAATCTGTCTAAAATAATATCACAAATGATCACATTTTACAAACTAATTTTGCACTTGATTCAACATAAAAAGTACATTTTCTATTGGCATACTTTATCAACACAGTTTAGAAAATTCTAGGAAGAAAGGCAAGGCTTTGTTTACCTTACTAGCTTTACAGAGCTTCACCCATGGCAACAATTTCCTCAGCTTGAAAATGATACAGAAAGTTCTAACAAGTTTCTATTTAAACACTTGTTGCAATCAACACATAGGATGAAATTTCCTACACTTCACCTAATTAAATCAAGATAGAGTAATTATTATGGACTGCTATCTCATCAAAAGCAAATGGAGACTATTTGTTGAAATAAGATGGCAATGACAAAAAAAATGATCCTTACGAAAATACAGTGATAGAAACCAGAAAGTCAGACAGGTAAAATTCATCAATGGTCACCCAGAATGTATTGGGATATAGCGAAGAAGGTTCAGATGAGCCTATATGAATGGCAGCCTGCTAGGGTGGGTATCCCATTACTACTGGAACCTATATATTAAGCAATATATTTTAAGCAATGCTAGGCAAATGTCACAGAATGTCATTATGTAACTAATTGCCCTGAGTGTGACTTCATTCTCAACTAATGTCCTACTGCTTTTAATTTATTTCTCCATATAGTTTCATACAAGAAACTGATCAGTGTAGCTCAAATTTTCTGGTCAATTGGGAAGTTATATTTCTTACTGATGCTTAATTGGCCAGTATTGTGCTTTATGTATTGCCCCTATATGAGTTGGCACAAGCCATTATACCAGAGACCAAATGTCTCCTGCTGGAACAATAAATGAAGTTTTTAGATCAGAAACTCTGATGATCAGACACTAGAACACAGTGACTTTTTTAGGGCAAAGTCATCAGGAATCCCAAATTAGTAAGAAAGGCAATGCCCCCTGTTGTGGGTATTTCTGATTCATCTGTTTTCTGGTCACGGTCAGCTTGTCCTTTGGGAAACTACTCATCTCCCATCTTTATTTTTCAACTTAGATAGGGTGACAACTCATCTGATTTAATGTATAGCCAATTCCATCACCCTTCTAGATTGGTCAGATGAATGGGCAGCTACCCCCCAAACCCCAGGACAATTCAGTCATCATTGTCTCCCTGGCTTTCATTACTAGTCACTTGGACAGATACACTGTCTTTACCAAATGCTGCCTGGAGCTTCTGGTAGCTCTCTTGCCACAACATGAGAATAGCCTTTTTGATCAACATATGGCTAGAAGAAGTTAGGACACAATTGTACAACAATCATGTATGCACCTGGGACTGGCCATACCCAGATCTCTCCACTGCATGAACCAGTAAATCCCTTCATTGGCTTGTGACTGCTCAAATCAAATTTACCTAATTTTTAACCAAGAAATTCCTCTCTAATACTTACTTTGAACTGAAATTTATGAAACCATGACATTCTTGAAAATGCAGGCTCTTAGAAAAACATCCCTTATAATTTCAGTCTCTGAAAAAACAAGAATAAAAAAACTATTGCATTTTCATTACTTTTCAAAACTCTCTGGTGTTTATTAACCAGAGGAGAGATGTCTGGTGTTTTTTATGTATTTTGAGGGTACAGGAATCAGAGACCTTGTCATCCAGGCAATTCTATGTATTTACCACTTTGCGTTTTCTTCTTTTCCTGAGTACAGTTGGACCATGTGGGATAAATGAGATAACTGGCAGTCACCAGGCCTGGCTTCCCACTCGTTCTGGGCATATTGTGAACCTCTTCCTCAAACTGTGCAGCTTGAAGGTAATTTCACAGGACAATTTTTAGCCTGTGGTTACGGATGGAGTTTGCATGGATTGGATTTGTCTTCAGATGAAGTCAATTAGTGCTGCTGCTGAGGGTCCTTCTGGAATCCAGTTGAGTAAGAACTGATTGATCTTTTCTGGCACCATGAATACTTAGTGATAGGAGCAAATCTATAGGCCTATACGAGGAGGTAGGAGTGGACATAGAAAAATTCAAGCAACGAGAGTGAATAGATTTCATCTCTGAGGTCAGTGCTGATTGATTTATTTGGCTCCTTGCCCAGTATATTGAAAATGGGTCAAAATTTATGAGAAATTTCACGATAAAACATGTGCTGACCTATCATCAGCATCTGTCATAACAAGGATGTAGGAAATGGAGACATGACACTCTTGAGCCACCTCTGAAATTCCCATCATTCCTTGGGATTTCATGCAGAAGAATTCTGAAGGTAATTGGATCTTCAGGTATAGAAAGGATTAAAAACTCTTTCCAAAAATACAGGAAGAGCTAGAATGAGCCCATTTGCCTACAGAATTTGAGATGTCATGTAAAACAAAATGAGCACTCCTTGAACGGAAAGCACAGAATAATTTTATGCCAGGCATAGGGAAAAGGAGTGGTTAGATTTTCCTGAAATGTGGGGCACACTAGGGAAGGGAGTCTGAGTCACCAAAATAAATGGGAATTGCTCCTCTAGGCAGGAACTTTTTTATTTTCTGTATCTTTGTATACTCAGCATCTATATTTTTTCTATCAATAAATATAGAACTATTGGCCCTCAGTGAATATTTTCCAAAAAAATGAAGGAGCACATTAAGAATGGCATGGTTTGTATGACCACAGTTAGCATGAGATCAAAATCTTCCTACTTAGATTGTATTTTGACAATGATGAAGGAGTCGGTGGTGTGAATGGTGGTGCATAATCACAGATATTGCTGGAATCTGTCTTAAGAAATGTCTATGAGGGTTTGGCGCTGTGGCTCACTTGGCTAATCCTCTGCCTGTGGCACCGACATCCCATATGGGCGCTGGGTTCTAGTCCCGGTTGCTGCTCTTCCAGTCCAGCTCTCTGCTGCGGCCCGAGAGGGCAGTGGAGGATGGCCCAAGTGCTTTGGCGCCTATGCCCGCGTGGGAGACTGGGAGGAAACACCTGGCTCCGGGCTTTGGATCGGCACAGCGCCAGCCGTAGCAGCCTTTTGGGGGTGAACCAGCAGAAAGAAGACCTTTCTCTCTGTCTCTCTCTCACTATCTCTATCTGTCAAAAAAAAAAAAAAAAAGAAAAGAAAAGAAAAGAAAAAAAGAAATATCTGTGAATCCTGGGGAGCATGTGACCGCCACTAGGTCAGGAAGGTAAGACCTCAGTCACACCTGTCCAGGCCAGCAGCCACAGTAAGATGTTCCACCTTGCCTAAGGCATCGCCGATGTCAGCTGCAGGGCTCTTAGTGCTCAGATACAGACTCTTCTCTGTGCTGCTGAACCACACTCCAGAGGGCCTGCTCATTCTTCCTCCTTGATCAAGCAATATACCTAGAGCTCTAGTTTCTGCACCAGTGATATTTACTCATCTCTGCCTTCTAATAGAACGGGGAATTCTGTTAGAATTGGTTGGGTGAACCAACCAATCACAAGTGTTTTAATGCTGCAGCTCTCTTGTGGGGTAGGCAAAAGTCAGAAGGTTAGCATATTTGCCACTGCTTTGTCTTCCATCTGCTTGCTCTGGCTTAAAAACTGTGGCTTATCTTAAGGAAGAGAACTGATTTGTAAACACTGATACTCAAGTTTACATTTGCTTCACTTTAATATTGGATCATTAGAAACTTAGGCAGACGTAGAAATATCATTCGTGATGATTGTTCTCAAACTCCAGGCCCACCAGACACTATCATGTAGATCTACATAATGGAAACTATTTCTTGTTCATTCATAAGGAGAACGATGCAGCTTTAGCAGTTGCACATACATATATTTTTAAATATTTATTCATTTATTTGAAAAAGTTACAGTGAGAGAGGGATAGACAGAAGAGAGATCTTCCATCTTCTAGTTCACTCCCCAAATGGCTACAATGACCAGGGGTGGGCCAGGCTGAATCCAGGAGCCAGGAACTTCATCTGGATCTCTCATATGGGTGCAGGGACCCAACTACTTGGACCGTCCTCCACTGCTTTCCCAGGCACATTAGCTGGGAGCTGGATGGGAACTGGAGCAGCCAGGACTCAATCCAGCACCCACATGGGATCCCGGTATGCAGATATTAGCTTAATCTGCTGTGCCACAGCACTGGCTTTTTACTCCAGGGCTTTTAAGCTGTACATAAAAATTGAAGTGCCTTTCAGTAGCTTATGTTTTCCTTGCCACGTTGAAATGAGATATTAGGCTTCAGTTTAAAAGAAGATTTCCATGTTTGGATTGATTTCTGGTGTTTCTATTGTGTTCCATTGGTCTATCCATCTATTTCTGTACCAGTACCATGCTGTTTTGATTACAATTGCCCTCTAGTATGTCCTGAAATCTGGTATTGTGATGCGTCCGGCTTTGTTTTTGTTGTACAAGATTGCTTTAGCTATTCGAGGTCTCCTATGCCTCCATATGAATTTCAGCATCATTGTTTCCAGATCTAAGAAGAATGTCTTTGGTATTTTGATTGGTATCACATTGAATCTATAAAGTGCTTTTGGGAGAATGGACATGTTGATGATATTGATTCTTCCAATTCATGAGCATGGAAGATTTTTCCATTTTTTGGTATTCTCTTCTGTTTCTTTAAGATTTTGTAATAATCATCATAGAGATCTTTGATGTCCTTGGTTAAGTTTATTCCAAGGTATTTGATTGTTTTTGCAGCTACTGTGAATGAGAGCTTTGCAGGATATAATATTCTGGGATGGCAGTTTTTTTCTCTTAGTATTTTAGCTATATCTCGCCATTCTCTCCTAGCCTTATATTTGATCAAGGATCTAAAACCAATTCCTGGAGCAAGGACAGTCTATTCAACAAATGATGCTAGGAAAACTGGATTTCCACATGCAGAAGCATGAATAAAGACCCCTACCTTACACCTTACACAAAAATCCACTCAACATGGATTAAAGATATAATTCTATGACTCAACACCATCAAATTACTAGAAAACATCGGAGAAACCCTGCAAGATACAGGCACAGGCAAAGACTTCTTGGAAAAGACCCCAGAGGCACAGGCAGTGAAACCAAGATTAACAATTGGGATTACATCAAATTGAGAAGTTTCTGTACTTCAAAAGAAACAGTCAGGAAAGTGAAGAGACAACCGACAGAATGGGAAAAAATATTTGCAAATTATGCAACCGATAAAGGATTAATAACCAGAATTTACAAAGAGATCAAGAAACTCCACAATAACAAAACAAACAACCCACTTAAGAGATGGTTCAAGGACCTCAATAGACATTTTTCAAAAGAGGAAATCCAAATGGCCAACAGACACATGAAAAAATGTTCAGGATCACTGGACATCAGGGAAATGCAAATCAAAACCACAATGAGGTTAGAATGGCTTACATACAGGAATTTACCAACAACAGATGCTGGCGAGGATGTGGGGAAAAAAGGACACTAACCCACTGATGGTGGGAATGCAAACTGGTAAAGCCACTATGGAAGACAGTTTGGAGATTGCTCAGAAACCTGAATATAACCCTACCGTTCGACCCAGCCATCCCACTCCTTGGAATTTACCCAAAGGAAATTAAATTGGCAAATAAAAGAGCTATCTGCACCTCAATGTTTATTGCAGCTCAATTCACAATAGCTAAGAACTGGAATCAACCTAAATGCCCATCAACAGTAGACTAGATAAAGAAATTATGGGATATGTACTCTATAGAATACTATACAGCAATAAAAACAATGAAATCCGGTCATTTGCAATAAAATGGAAGAATCTGGAAAACATCATGCTGAGTGAAATAATCCAGTCCCAAAGGGACAAATAGCATATGTTCTCCCTGATAGGTGACAACCAACTGAGCACCAAAAAGGAAACCTGTTGATATGAAATGGACACTATGAGAAACAGTGACTTGATCAGCCCTTGTCCTGAATGTCTAAGAACAACTTATTATTTTATTCCTTTTAGTATTTTTTGTTCTACTTAATACCATTGGTTGAACTCTGTAATTAACACACAATTATTCTTAGGTGTTTAAATTTAACTGAAAAGTGATCCCTGTTAAATATAAGAGTGGGAATCAGAGAGGGAAGAGATGTACAGTTTGGCACATGCTCATTCAGACTTACCCCTAATGGTAGATCTAGAAATGTGCTAGTGGATTCCAATTCAGTCCCATCAAGGTGGCATGTACCAATGCCATCTTACTAGTTAAGGTGATCAGTTCAAGTTCATAATTAATCAAAAAGATAGGATTAAGTGTCAAAGAGATTACACAAATAAGACCAGTGTTGGCTAATAATAATTAGTTGAATTAAAAAGGAGAGAATGATCCTACATGGGAAGCAGGATACACAGCAGATTCATAGAATGGCAAATGCCCTAAACAGCACTCTGGCCTGAGAATCAGCCCTTAAGGCATTTGGATCTGGCTAAAAAGCCCATGAGAGATTTGAAGGCATGAAAAGCCAAGACACTGTGGCAAAAAAAAAAAAAAAAAAAAAAAAAAAAAAAAAAAAAAACCACCACCACCACCACCAACCAACCAACCAACCAACCTACCTACCTAAATGAAAGATCTCTGTGAGTGAGATCCCAGCAGAAAGAATGGGCTACCAAAGGCGGCAGTACCTTTCTCTTTATGGAGGAGAGGACTTCCAATTTGAATATGGCCTTGTCTAAATAAGATCGGATTTGGTGAACTCAAGAGACTATCATAGCCTTGAGAGCTCATGACAAGAGCCTCGGGTGATTACTGACGTCATAAATAAGAGTGACAATTGTTAAATCAACAATGGGAGTCACTGTGTACCTGGTACGCATGTAGGACCTCTGTCCTTAATGTGTTGTACTATGTGATTAATGGTAAAACTACTACTCAAACAGTACTCTATACTTTGTGTGTCTGTGGGTGCAATCTGTTGAAATCTTTACTTAGTATATACTAAGTTGATCTTATATATATATAAAGATAATTGAAAATGAACTATGATGAAGAATGTGATGGGAGAAGGAGTGGGAGATGGGATGGGTGCGGGTGGGAGGAGGTTGGCGGGGGAAAGCTGCTATAATTCAAAAGTTGTACTTTGGAAGTTTATATTTATTAAATACAAGTTGAAAAAAATAAGATTTCCAAAGGAAGGATTCAAAACACATAAGGTATTTTTTGGTCTGTCCACAAAAACTGGAGCCCATCTAAATAAGATATTAATGGTGACTGTGTTTGAAGCCACAAGTTAGGCATTTTCATAAGGCATATTTCCAACACTCTGGAATCATCATAGGTACAGGGAAAGTGGCTGAAAATGGCCATCTTCCGACTGCCAAAGAACAACAAAGAAAAATGATGATGTCTGGTTTGATGGCATTCTCTTTGAAAACCTGCTGGCAGATCTAGTACCCAGCTTCATAATCTCACAGCACTGTGGGAGGAAGTAGAGCAGCTATTAACACTCCCCTCCCCCAATCACACCCATCAACGAGTGGAAAATCTCAAGAACTGAATTTGGCTCAAAAACGTATTTGAAGTTACAGTAGAGAGTACACTTAAACATTATATATTGCAGTGTCCTGGCTGCTACTGGTAAATAAATGTTTAAATGGATCACTTAAAATATAGAATTTCCAAAGTTTAATGGCAAAAATGAACACAGAGAAATAAAGCATATAAAAATATTAAAATGTGTGTATAGAAGATCTAAGAGAAGTTAATTAAGAAGCTTAAACAAGGAAGCATGCAACACAGTACAAAACAATTAAAGACAAATTTTGTGTTTATTACACAGATTAGAACATTGCTAACCAAATCATGTTAATGGATCTTCAGAATGAGGATCATGGGAGAACTTCTTAGAAACACAAGCACCCAGCCCCACCCCAGAAGTACTGAATCAGAGACTGCATTTTAAGAAGATATGCCCGTTAGAGTTTTAAAAGCATTGCGTTAAAAATACATATTGCTTGTTATTTCATGAAAAATTCTTATATTAAAAATAAGCAGCTCACCAGCGCCGTGGCTCAATAGGCTAATCCTCCACCTTGAGGCGCCGGCACACCGGGTTCTAGTCCCAGTCGGGGCGCCGGATTCTGTCCCGGTTGCCCCTCTTCCAGGCCAGCTCTCTGCTGTGGCCAGGGAGTGCAGTGGAGGATGGCCCAAGTGCGTGGGTCCTGCACCCCATGGGAGACCAGGAGAAGTACCTGGCTCCTGCCATCGGATCAGCGAGGTGCGCCGGTCGCAGCACGCCGGCCGCGCCGGCCATTGGAGGGTGAACCAACGGCAAAAGGAAGACCTTTCTCTCTGTCTCTCTCTCTCACTGTCCACTCTGCCTGTCAAAAAATAAAAAAAAAAAAAAAGAAGAAGAAGAAAAAAATAAGTAGCTCTAAAATAGGTTTGGAGCTGGGTGTTTGCTTCTATCAGAGTGCCTAGGCTCAATTCCCGGTTCCACTGGATTCCAGCTTCCTGCTAATAGCACCTTGAGGGGCGCAGGTGATGGCTCAAGTAGTTGGGCCCCTGTTGTTCATAGTGGGTACCTGCAATCACTTTCTGGCTCCTGGAATTGGCCTGTCCCATTGCGGAATGTTGCAAGCATTTGGAGAATAAACCCATAGATGGGAGCTCTGTCTCTGTGTTCCTGCCTGTTTGTCTCTGCCTCTCCAAAAATAAATAAATAAATAAATAAATAAATAAATAAAATTTAAATAGATGTGGATAAATTAATTGATGATGGATATACAATGTGTCATAAAGGGAACATGGAACAAGTAATACCACCAACTCTTACATTTAAGAGTGGTGCAGTTCTGTGTATACAAATTTTCCAATGCTGTCCAAAGTATATTGGTATGGCTGACTGGGAAATGGATGTCCCCAAAGCTCTATAGAACTCCCCAGAAAGTGAGGTGTGACCCCAGAGAAAAAGAATTATGAAACCCTGGATTGTTTAAAATTAAGTTTCTACCAGCTTATAGAAAGGGGGCTCAAAACAGAATTTAAGGAGGAGTGTCACATATCCTGGTTGCCAGATGAGTTGGGAAGTTTAGTTTTAACTCTATACATATTCCTACCTAAAACTGTGTTAAGAACATGCAGTGATAATTAATAAAGATCAGGACAATACACTGAAGAAATTTAGAGATTTCTGAAGGAATGGTCTATGAAATACATGTAACATATTCAACTTTCCATGGACCTTCCCTTTCTGAAGATACTTTCTCGGGCATCTTCACATGAAGGCATTGCTGGGATATAATAAATCAAAAAGGGAAACACAATCACTCAACCAGAAGTTAGTAAGCTTTCAGCAAAGGGATAGAAAAAGTATTTTAGACTTTCTGAGCTAGAGGGATTCACTTGTAACTACTCAACTCTGCTCTGGCAGTGCAAAAAATAAAAAAATAAAAAGTCATAACCAACAAGTGAACAGGTAAGTGTGACTACTTTTTACTGAAACATTTACAAAAATATGTGGTTGAAGGTCTGATTTGGCCTAAGGGCAAAGGGACGGGATCCTAGGGTGCTGAATCTTCCTTGCTCAGAAACACCAAAATTATGTTTTGACTTCTCAACATTGTCAGAAGAGCAGAGTATATGCAGAATAAAACTAATGGGGAAGAAACCTAAAGGATGGTGTTCTCACAAATCTACAGCAACACTAGTGGCCAAATAGCATCACTACGTACACTTAGAAAATGACACTAACATGTTCTGTATTGTTTCCCATTCATCTGTACCTGCATCATTGTGTTGCTTCTATTAATTCTTTTTTTTTTTTTTTTTTTTTGACAGGCAGAGTGGACAGTGAGAGAGAGAGAGACAGAGAGAAAGGTCTTCCTTTTGCCGTTGGTTCACCCTCCAATGGCCGCTGCAGCCGGCGCGCTGTGGCCAGCTCACCACGCTGATCCGATGGCAGGAGCCAGGTACTTCTCCTGGTCTCCCATGGGGTGCAGGGCCCAAGCACTTGGGCCATCCTCCACTGCACTCCCTGGCCACAGCAGAGAGCTGGCCTGGAAGAGGGGCAACCGGGACAGAATCCAGCGCCCCGACCGGGACTAGAACCCGGTGTGCCAGCACCGCAAGGCGGAGGATTAGCCTAGTGAGCCTCGGCACCGGCCATCTTCTATTAATTCTAACCCACTGTGCTTTTTAGGAAAATCAAAGAAATTCTAATCAATCCTCTAACGAATACAAGAAAAACAAAAAATGAAGCATCCCCCCCCCAAAAAGAAACTAACTTATCTGCTCTACTGTGTACCTGTCTCAGTGTATGTTAAGATAGTGATTAGAACATCTCTTAGAACTTCCCAGAACTTGGACTTCTCCTTGAGTGCTGGGTCTGACCTTCCCTGACACTGATTGACAAGGCAGCTGCTCCTACATGGATATATTATGGCCAATGTCAGTTGTAATATTATGGCCAATGTCAGTTGTGAGATGGGATTACTATGTCGAAGGGGAAGCTGTTGAGAGTGGTAGTTAGTAATTTTCTTCAAACAGTGGTGCCGAAGGCAGGCTGACAAAAGGTTGAATGTGAGGGGGAAGAAACAGACCTTGTACAGAAGGCTTATGAAAATGCTTTTGTTTTGTGTGAACCCAATGCGGAAGCATTATGTACCAATTACTATTTTATGTCTGGAAAGGCTAGTGGGTAAGTGGTTGCCAACCAAAATTTCAGCTGAATGACTCGTTTCCTCTCTATTCCTTTGAATTATGTGAGCATTATCGTATTTGTGAGGTTAAAAATGCAGTTATAAAAATAAAAATCTGGGAAGGCCACTTAAAATACAAATTCATTACTTGTTCCATGTGGGTGAACAAACTGGGTTCTGGTTTATCATTATCTGAGAAAGTACTTTATGTGCTACTGCAGGTTCTTAAAAGTAGAAGGCTCCTTACTGACCTCTCAGCATAGCAGATTCTTGGGTTTCCTGACTTGCTTTTTCAGTCTCTCTTCTCCATACTACAAGTTATAATGCACACACTCAGGAATATACCTGGTCGTGTGCTTATTAAAAATTGATTTTCACATAAAAGTTTCACTGAATATTAGCACACACACACAACACACACACTTAACTTTTAGTTGGAGAATGAAGCAGACCCAATCAACTTACATTATTTTATAAGAACAAAGCATGTGACTGCTTTCTTTAGTAAAGTTCAAGTAGTTTCACATCAGTAGCAACAGAAAAATGAAATAAGTTAACAGTACAATGTACTTAAAGTAGGACATTATCATAAGCAATTTTAGGTTTCTATGTTTTTTTGCAATTAAATTTCGTAAGAATTATATGTGTTGGCTAATAGCCAATATTATCCAGAATGAGAATAAATTAAATTTCAATGAAAATCAGTTTAATTTACTAAACCAATGAAGATTTTTTAAATCATACATGCTATTTTAATATGTATAAAATGAATAATAGTTTTCCTTGACCACTGGGTACCGACTATAGGAATTTCTCTCAATTTACAAGAAACTTCTAAAATAAATATATTATACCAACTCAGCATTTACATAGCTGTGGATGAGTTTTCTATGTGCAAATGTTTTGAATAGACATTTTGTAAGAAAATTACCTAAATGACCAAAAGCCTTTGAATAAAGCACTCATCATTAAGAGTTATTTGGAAAATACAAGTTAAAATCACAATGAGGTGACATACAATTGTCCAGAATGTCTAAAAAGCCTGATAATATCAAGTATTGGCAAGAATACAGAGCAATTGGAGATGTCCCGTATATATTGAGTTAAAATGTCAAACAGGACAATTGCTCTGAACAAATGTCCTGGTAGTATAATATAAAACAAAATATATTTCTACCCTGTGGACCAATAAATCAACTATTTTCCCAAAAAAGTGAAAATATATGTTGACAAAGAGATATGTATGATTACCACAGCTTTATTCATAATAAACACAAATTGAAAACAGTCCGGATGTCTACCAAGAGGAGAAACAGTAAAGAAATGTGGTTTATATTCAAAATAGAATAGAAGTAAAAAAGTTGCAAACAAAACAATGAGAGAATCTCTAAACCTCATCCATGAATTTCAAACTCACCATGTAGCGAGAAAGAAGTCTTTCACAGAGCGGCCACATGGTGCAACTGGTTAAGCCAACAAACGGGACATCTGAACGCCATGCAGAGTGAGTGCCTAGTTTAAGTCCTGCTTATTCACACTTCTAATCATCTTCCTCCGTGCACCTGAGAGGCAGATGCTGGGCCAGATACTTGGGCTCCTCCTACCCACATGGGAGATCCCAGATGGAGTTTCCCAGCTCCTAGTTAAGGCTTGGCCTAGTCCTTCCTGTGGCAGGCATTTGGAGAGTGAACCAGCAGTAGGAAGACTTGTTTTCCATCTCTCTCTCTGTCACTTTTCCTTTCATGTAACTGTCTTTGACAAAAAAAAAAAAAAAAAAAAAAAAAAAGTCTTTAGCAAAAGAGTAAAAAATGTATGATTCAATTTACATGAAATCTGATTAGTGTGAAATTATAGAATGGGTAAAAATGGTGATGAAAGAGAAATCAAAATAGTTCTGGAGAGATGTTCTGACAAGTGCGCATATATTACCCAGCTCCCATCAAGATGTGTGTGTAGAATCTCAACATCACCCCCAAAATGAGTGAATAGATACCATCTAAGGAAACGAATGATTTCAAAATAATACAGTATATATTACTTATGTTTTATTCTGCCTAATGCCAAGTGAAATAGTACATTTAAATATCATAGAAAATTTACATAAACATGTTTGGAGAAAAAATAGCACATAATCCAAACGTAGGATTTCCGTGCTGAAAAGTGTGCTAAGTTACCACTAACCCAGTATTTATTATGCCTTGAATAAATGTCAGGATGTTGTACAAAGGATATGAAGAGGATCAGTTAAACCCAGGTAAGTTACTTCACTGCTTTTCAAGTAGGCTGTATTTTCTTGGCTCGAAGAGATCATTAGCATATACATTTTCTTATTTCCTAAAGCCAAAACCATTGATAATATTTACTTTTCTAATCCAAGTATATATGAAACTCATAATCTCTAAAATTTTATAATTTGAGTAGATACTTGAAACCGTTTATTGATTTCAATACCATGTGGTCAATGACATGGCTGGCAAATACTTGGAGTAAATAAAAATATGTATTTGCTTCTACAATTTGCTTCTACAATTCCTGTGGGTACAGGAATGCTAAGCACCCTATAATTCTCACACTGACTGCCACAGCAAAATATCATTCTACCCCAAACACTGATGGTATGTTTTAAGGAAAATTCACATTGACTCTGCCTTATGTAATTGTGTCTAAGTGTTGGTTTCTTTAGCCACCAAAAAGCTTGGTCCTTTCTGGTTTTCTATTTATATTCCCTGAATGAGTCAGTCTATCTTGTGGCTTAAATACTAATAAACTATATGTTGATGGGTTTCAAATTCACATATCTAGTCACTATCATTTTAAGAAAATTTATAAAAAGATTTGTCACTTATGTGAAAGCAGACAACAGAGAGACAGACACAGAGAGACACTTGTTTACTCCACAAATGGCCATAATATCCAGGTCTGGATCAGGCCAAAGACAGGAGCCAAGAAACGATTCTGGTCGCCTACATGGGTGGTAGGGGCCTCAGCACTTAAGTTATCTTCTGCTGCTTTCTCAGGCACATTAACAGGAAGCTGGACCAGAAAGAGAATGAAGAGGATCAGAAACAGAGTGAACTGGCACTCCGATATGGAATGCTGGCATTGCAAGAGGTGGCTTAACCCTTGTACCACAACTCTGAACCCTGTATCTCCAGTCTTGAAATCTTCCCTTAAAACTGGCTCTGCACAATTGAACTACTTATTGGACATCTCCACCAGAGTGTCTAAGAGCCATTTCAAAATCACTATGTCCAATATAAGCTCCAAATCCTTCAACATCCACACCAATTGTTTCCTAGATATTCATAAACCTCATAACAGTATCTCCACTGACCACATGGTCAGGCTAAAAATTTCAATTTATTCTAGAATTTCACCTTATTCTCACAAATACCAACCCATTGACCAACTAGTTCTACTGATACTTGGCCTTCAAAAACTTGTCCTGAATTCACTCACTTCTCAGCTCCACTGTTGCTACCACCCTGGTATGCATGCAGACAAGTACATAGCCATGGAACTAGGATTCCTACCTCCACAGAGAGTGATTTCAAATAAAAACAGGACACCATAACTTCTTAACTCAACACTTCAGTGAGTTTCCACTATCCTGAGAATAAAATCCAACCTCCTAACAGAAGGTTGCAAGGCCCTGGGTTTCTGACACAAGGATGTCTCATCTTCTTGGGCCTCATCTTCTGGCCTCTTCTTCCTTGCTCAATGCCCTCCCAGACACACTGGTGTTCCTAACATCTCCATGAACCCCTGACATCTTTCCCTGCCTCGTTTATTTCAGTTGCTACAGCAGCTTATATAGCCAAGGCAGCCAATCTGGTCAAGGGGCAGTCTATGCCCTAACCAATCACACCCTGTTGCCAGGCAGTTTCTGAAACCATCCAATCATGGCCTGTTGTCAGTCAGGCTCTGTTGTCATGTGGTTTCCAAAGCCATCCAATCACGGCCTGTTGCCAGGCAATTTCTGTTGTCAGCGGCCATCTTGGCATGACCTTCTCACCTTCTCATTCCACCACAAGACTGCTGATGTTCTCGTGTCTGAATTGCTCATTTTGGTCGCAACACAGAGCCTTTTGCTATCACCATATTTAAAATACTGGCCCATGGAGCCAGCATTGTGGCCTAGTGGATAAAACCACCACCTGTGATGCCTCCAATCAATATGAGCACTTGTTCCCATCCCAGCCACTCTACTTCCAATCCAGCTCCCTGCTAGGAGATTGGGAAAAGCACCAGAAGATGACCCAAGGGTTTGGGCCCCTGTCACCCATGTAGAAGACTTGGATGAAGCTCCTGGCTCCTGGTTTTGGCCTGGCTCAGACCTGGTTGCTGTGGCTGTCTGGGTCGTGAATGAGCAAACAGCAGATATATTCTCTCTCTCCCCCGTCCATCCCCTTCTAACTCTTTCAAATAAATAAATAAATAAATAAACTTTTATAATAACAAAATAAAATAGTGTGCTATACCAGACATCAACTCTTCCTCTTTATCCCATTTTATTTTTCTTCAATGGTCCTTATCATTTTTTTAAGTTTTTTTTTTTTTTTTTATTTGATAAGGGGGTTAAAGGGAGAGATCTTCCATGTGCTGGTTCACTCCGCAAATGCCCACAACGCCTGGAACTGAGCCAGATCAGGAGTTTGGAACTCATTACAGGTCTACCATGCAGGTGACACAGACCAAAGTACTTGAGTCATTAACATCTGCCTCCCAGGTATGCATTACCAGGGATCTCAGATTAGAAGCAGAACCAGGGCTCAAACCAGGCTCCCAACATGGGATGCTGATGTCCCAAGTCATGCCTTAACCACTGTACCAATGCCCACCCCATTTATCACTTTTTTTTACATAGTCTTTGTTTAACTTTCATTTTGCTTGTTAATTTTTTTCTTTCCCCGCTAAAATGAAAGTTTATAAGAACTGGAAACTAAAATAGAAAACTAGAGTATTTTCAGTATTTGATTTTCTGCCATTTGTTGAATCTGTGAATAAATAAATGAGTGTGGTTAGATCTCCAAACTCATTCTATTAGAATTAATGAAAACACACATTCATAGATCCAAAGTCCAGGAGCTACACCTCTTAGGTCTGATATCTAGGCAAAGTCTGAAACACAAAAACACTGTGAAATCCCTTTACTGCTGCAACCATCCCTATAGTATTCAGATAATAACTGCTTGAACTTGATGCATTCAGGATGTTTCTGTCTTCTCTATATCTGTATCTATTACTTAGTTCATTCTATAGTAACCAGTAGTTTCGATTCTTGACTACTAGGTAATAGATTGTATGTTCTGCTATTTAGATTTTAACATACTGCCTTTGACAAATTCCTTCTCTTCTCCATCATAGTAAGTCATCTTGTGTATATCCAATTACCCTGCATATGCTCATCTCTTGTGATGAAAAAGGTTCAGAAAGGTGAGAGTCAGAAAGAAAGTAAATATTTTTTCCATTTTAGATCTTGTGTTTCTAGCCATAGGGCCATTGCTATTTTTCCAGGAATTGAAATGCAACCTGTGCCAAAGGGCTTGGTTGCCACACTGCATTTCTGGCATATGCTAAAGCATCTTGGAAAGAATGCTTTAAAGGGTCAATGCATCCTCTGGCAGCCTGCACAGCATAGACCTCTGGGGAATTGGTTATTGGTAAATATACAAAATTTTCAAACAGTTAAAGCAGACTCGACTTCTTTGGGAAACTCAAATTAAATGTTCAATATTTTATGAGAGCTTTGAGTGGTAATGTTTACTTGATCTGATATGCTCTCGTTGCAAAGAAAATGACAGGGTTGGAAAGATTAGAACAGCTCTGCAATGACTTGGGAGGCTCTCAACTTAGCATTTCATTATTTAAACGTTGCTTCATAGGGCCGAAAAGATCCTCTCCTCTATGGAGTTATAGTTAAAGTGAAATCTGCCACAGTGTGAGTGTCATGAGACCAATAACCATCAGAAAATCTCCGCATGGTGTGGACTTACTATATGGGAGATAGTTAAATTTGAATTGCAGTTTATTTTTTAAGTTTAAGCATGTCCAGTGCAATATTTGGGACATATTTATCAAAAAAATTGTGTGTATCTGAAATTCAAAATTTAACTGTAATCAGGCAACTCCACTTTATTTTTTGAAAAGAAAAGAGATTTATTTATTTATTTGAAAGGCAAAGTCACAGAGATAGAGAGGAAGGGGGTGGAGGCAGGGAGACAGGAAGTGGGGGCTGGGGGGCACGAGGAGAGGTGTCTTTCATCTACTGATTCACTCTCCAAATGGCCACAACAGCCAGAGCTGGGTGGATCCAAAGCTAGAAACCAGGAGCTTCTTCTGGGTCCCCCATATGGGTGCAGGGGCCCAAGGACTTGGTCCATCTTTTTTTGCTTTCCCAGGCACATTAGCAGGGAGCTGGATGGAAGTGGAACAGCTGGGACTCAAACCAGGGTCTATATGAGATGCTGGCATCACATCTTGACCTGCTATGCCAAAGCACCAGTCTCTATTTTAAAAAAAATAAACAAACATTTATTTAATAGCTAGAGTGACAAAGGGAAAGGAAAAGAGATCTTCCATCTACTGATTCACTCCCCAAATGCCCGCAACAGCCAGGACTAGGCCAGGACAAAGCTGAGAGCTAGGAATTCCATCCAGGCCTCCTACACTGGTGACAGGAATTCAAGCACTTGGACCATTGCCGTCTCCTTCCAGGCACCTTAGCAGAAAGCTGGATTGGAGGAGCCTTGCAGTCAGAATTCAAATCAGGCCTTTGGACATGTGATGTGGTTATCTCAGGTGGAGGCTTAACCCACTGTACCACAATCCCTGCCCCAAGCCCTATTTTAAAGCATGAACAAGAAGCCTGACTCTCTTGTGAGATGATGTTTTCACTTTGAATAACTCTTAGTAAGGACACAGGAGGTTCAGAGCTCCTATGAAAGAAACGTGGCACCAAGGGCACACGACTGAGACACTTGCTCTCAGGGTCTCCCAGTTGTGGAGTCATTACTTACCCAACTCTCAGAGCGAGCAAACACCTTGTTAAAGCTTGAATCCTATGCACCTCTCCTGCCTTGCTCTTGTCAAGGTCTGGACACATGTTTGAAGTTCTGTTTCCCAGGGAGGGCACTAGCAGGAACTGGAACATAAGCCAAGCCTGGACTCCATCCCAGGCACTCTGATTTGGGGTTAGAGCATTTCCAGCAGTGGCTTAACCTGCTGCACCACAATGTTTGCATCTGGAAAACTTTAATTTTTATTCCACTGCCCCCACATGGACACAAACTATGCCATTCTTCATTATTGTACGAATGAGAAAAGGAGATTTCCAATCTGGAGAACCCATTAAACACTACACATGTAGCTCAGTAGTGAGAGAATCTAACAGCAGATGAGCAGAGGTCTCCACTCCCGTGCAGCTGATATCCGAAGGGAGAAGACAATACCATAGTGGAGCTAGAAAGGTTGACATGGGAAGGCATGATGCATTGGAGTTGGGATGGAGATGATATTTGAACTGTCATAAAACTCTCAAGAAAGATGGGTTCTGGTCCCAAAATAAATATAAAGACAGCGGGAAGAGACAAAGCTTGGTGATTGTAACAAAGAGGAGGGCACGGGGCAGCTACAGCACATTTTCAGGGGAGAAGGGCATGAAAGGATGTTAAACAGGTGCACTTTCGTGCATTTTTGGTTTGACTTGAAAAGAATACTATCAAATGTTTAGTAGGGAACTTGGAGGAAAATGTGGGAGAAGAAAGAGGAAACCACGGCACAACTATTTGGCTCCCACTCTCAACTTCACTACTATTCCTCGAGTAGTCCTTAGATTGAGGGCTCAAACTATTGGGAAATATCTCACCTCAAAGAGAAATTTTCCCATGAAAAAACCTTCAATTTGCCTTCTTCCATTAAGTTTTGGGACTCAATTGCTGAAGGCGATGGGTCATTGAGTATTTTTTTAGAAAAACTAAAATGGAGACTTCACACAAAACAGGAAAGAAAACCTGTGTTCCTGCAATGTCTTCTCTTACTTCCACTGCAAACCCTCTAACCCATCCTACTCAGATGGCTACTGCGGATGTAACTTGGGGTTTAAGGCAGTAGAAACAAGATGGTAAACACTAGAAGAAAAGGGGATTTGTGCTTAAGTTCCAAGAGGAATGATAATCACACACTGGATAATTTCTGATCTCTTTGATGGTTCAGACTTCGTAAAGAAAGCTTGGGAAAGACCCTCACTTGATCTTTACCGTGCACTCCTCGAATCTAGCTCTCCTGCAGCTTTACCCACTTCCTAAACACACTACAAGTACATATTTAAAAGGCATACTTTCATTGGAAAACTGGTATAGAGGCGTGGAAGAAACACCGGAACAAGGAAAAGAAGCAACAGAGAATAAAAGTCAAGCTGCTAATGGCGTATTTGAGAAAGCATAGGAGCGGAAGAATGAGAAGTGAACAACTTAGGCCAGTTATCAAGGAAGACTTAACTCCTCAAAAAGACATAGTTTCTGGAGATTGTCAGTACAGTCACACATATTCAACTAGCAAGGAATAAGTAAAATGGAATGGATAACATGATAATAGCATGCTTTTATAGGTCAATGTATGTTGTATAAATTTTTCATGCTGGGAAAAATAATGATATGAAAAATATCTGAATTTGAAAGATTGCACTTTATGAGATCTAAGTACTCAAGAACTCAGATTTTTGCCTTATTTGGGAAATGTGCCACGGCTCATGCAATTAATTGAAAAGAGGCCAATCTGGAAAATGTCATTCCTTAGTCCAGTAAAGTGTGTGTGCTTGGAAGAGACCCAGGGACAGACCTGCAGAGGACACTGTGGAATAAGGGTGGCAGGGATTGGAACTATGCAGCTGCAGAATGGGTGACCGTGACTACTGTTGGCAACTGGCTGAGGCTGGAAGAGGCGAGGGTGGATCCTCATCTACAGCCTTCAGAGAGAGTGTGACCCAGACTCCTGGGCTTCAGAACTGTGAGGAAAAGGTACGCCGTTTCAGTTTCCCAGTTTGTGACACATTACTATGACAATCACAGGAAACTAATGCAAAATGCATGTCTTACAGGGTCTTACTTGGTCTTCAAGCTGACGACACCATGATGTTTGCACATTTGTGAACACTAGAGGGCACTGTATCAAGGGCACTGTGAGAGTTCGGCTGAGAATACCCTGTATCCACCAGTTAGCAGTTACCAACCAGATTTGTCACTGAATCTTCTTAGGGTAAAGACACTAAAGTAAGAAAAACTACACAATATGACCTAAAGAACAATCGTGAGTAAAGCAACGTGAGAGCTGATCAGTGCCGCCTTAATGTGTGAGTCTGGGGAAGTTTATTGCTCAGGTCAATGATGCAATTGCCACAATGCATTTAGTGGAAAACGAGAGACGGTTTCCTGAGTCTGTCTACTCAAGAGATCCTGGGAAGTCCATGGCTCATCCAAACCAGGATAAGTAAACGTGTGTCTAGCAGACTCGCAGCAGTCTACCCATCTACCCAAGGAAGCTCAACTGGCCGAAGGTGAATTTCCTTCTCTGGATTCCCAGTGTGGATAAAGTGGGAATATCGGTATAAAATTCGACATGCTTACTGCTAAAATTGCTCTCTCTGGCCTTGACAAGGACTTTGAGCACACCTCAAGGAGTTGGAGAATAAAATTAAAAGAGAAAAGGCATTGGCATTAATCCTAGTGATATATAATATTTAAAGGACTGGGTTATTAAACATCAGGCAGCAAGTGCTGTTAATAAACCACTTTATAAATAACTTAATGTCTGCTAAGTAGATTTGCATGGTTCCCCAGATGTTAATTTTATATATTTGGTCCCACACATTAACTTTTTAAATACTAGTAACATTCTACTTTATGATTTTTATGGCATTTTTTTTGCCAGAATAATCATTTTGTTTATGATGTTCAGAAGTTGAAGAATCCTGAAGGCATTTTGAGAAAGTCATGGCAATATCAAATGGAGGGTACTAAATGGTATCGGAAGCTTGTAAACTACTCAGAAGACAACTTTAAATACATTGCTAGTTATTAGTAGATATTCAAGGCATTATAGAAATTCAAAGAAATAAAAAGCACTCATATGCTTAAGTTATAAGATGCATCAGTATTCAAGTCACTGGTAAAATATAGATACCATTTCATTTCTATATGTAATGGGACAATATGAACTGGACTAAACCTGCTAGAAAATGAGACAAACATACGTCAAACTACTTGTTAAATATGTTAGAGAAGGGGCTGGCACTGTGGCGTAGTAAGCTAAGGCTCCTGTAGTGCTGGCATCCCATATGGGTGCCAGCTCGTGTCCCAGCTGCTCCTCTTCTGATCCAACTCTCTGTAATGGCCTATAAAAGCAGTGGAAGATAGTGCACGTGGTTGGGCCCCTGTACCCATGTGGGAGACCCAGAATGAGCTCCTGCTGGCTTCGGATTGGCTAGTTCCAACCATCACAGCTATTTGGGGAGTGAACCAGTGGATGTAGAGCTTTCTCTCTGTCTCTCCCTCTGTCTGCAAAAAAAAAAAAATAATAATAATAATCTTTAAAAAATGTTAGAGAAATGTCTCTTTAAGCCCTTTGCCCATAATTTAATTTGAGTATTCTGGTTTTTTGCTCTTGGACTGTGAGTGTTCCTTATATAGTTTGATATTAATCCCTCCTGAGATATATGGTTTGCAAATTTTTTTTTTTGGACAAGCAGAGTTAGACAGTGAGAGAGACAGAGAGAAAGGTCTTCCTTTTGCCGTTGGTTCACCCCCCAAAGTGGCCGCTACGGCCGGTGTGTTGCGGCTGGGGCAGTGCGCCAATCCAAAGCCAGGAACCAGGTGCTTCCTCCTGCTCTCCCATGCGGGTGCAGGGCCCAAGGACCTGGGACATCTTCCACTGCACTCCCAGGCCATAGCAGAGAGCTGGAATGGAAGAGGAGCAACCGGGACAGAATCTGGCACCCCGACCAGGACTAGAACCCAGATGCCGGTGCCGCAGGTGGAGGATTAGCCAAGTGAGCCGTGGTGCCAGCCCTGCAAATATTTTTTGCATTTCATAGGCTACTTTTTCACTCAGTTGAATGTTTCCTTTGCTGTGCAAAAGGTTTTTTAGTTTTAGTTGTTGGTCTACTTGTGCTTTTTTTATTTTCATGTCATATCTGAGAAATTGTTGACAAGACCAATATTATGAAGCTTTTTCCTTATGTTTTCCAGAGTTTTATGGTTTCAGGCTTTGCATATTGATCTTTAATCCATGTGTTGTATGTGTGTATGTATGGTACAAGGTTCAATTTCATCTATTTTATGTGGATATTCAGTTTCATAGGCCAGCAACAAATATGAAGATTTCATTCCACGTCAATTTTACTATTTCCTTCATTCTTTACAGGTTTTTAAATTAGTTACTTTTTAAAAAATTAAGGTAAGTGAATTTCATGTATTTCATATATACAGATTTCAGAATACAGTGATATTTTTCACCCTACCTGCCTTCCTACCCATGCTCCCATACTCCCTCCTCCCTCCTCACTTATTGCCTTTCTTAATTTTTACAATGATCTACATTCAGTTTACTTCATACCATAAGATTAACCCTGCACTAGGTAAAGAATTCAACAAGCAGTAAGAAGAAAAAGTCACTGTTCCTCAACAGTAGAGACAAGGGCTGTAAACAATCGTTGAATCTCATAATGTCCATTTCACCCCTATATGCTTTTTGGTATTCTAGTTACCTTGTCTGTATCTACTTTAATTGCTTTCCTCAATATTTTAGCATTTTCATTGTATTAGTCTTACAACTTTTAAATGTTTTAAACATTTGAACACTTTAAAGTGACAATTTTAAAAATGAAGACTGAATAGCAGGTAGTGTAGGACTAGAACCATAAGAGAAAGAAAATTGGGGCCAGTGCTATGGCGTAGTGGGCTAAGCTTCCACCTGCAGTGCCAGCATCCCGGCCACTCCTCTTCTGATCCAGCTCTCTGCTATGGCCTGGAAAAGCAGTGGAAGATGGCCCAAACGCTTGGGCCCCTGCACCCATGTTGGAGACTCTGAAGAAGCTAATGGCTTCAGATTGGATGTTCAGGGCTCACTCCAAACACCAACTGGAATGAGAATTGTGACGACTGCTTCTGACATCGCTTACTCTTAGCTTTACTGCAGTTATCAGGACTGTCAGGAAGAACACGCGTCACGGTCAACACTTCATAACTCACATCCCATCCATCTTCACAGGCGCCTCACAACAGAAATAGTATCTAATTCCCATTTTTCACATAAGCAAAATAAAGTCCCGAACAGTTAAGTGTATTGATCAAAGGAACTTAGAGTAGAGACTATGGAAATGAAATTCAAGTCTCTTATCTGGATTACTGTTGCAGCCCATCTAATCGGGTTTCTTTGTATTCTTTTTCCCTGTTTAAAACCTTGCACAGGTTGGTTGGTTGGTTTTTGGTTTTGGTTCATCTAAAGACTGCTGGAAAGCAGAAGATGACCCAAGTACTCGGGTTCCTGTTATCCACGTGGGGAATCTGGAAGGAGCCTGGCTCAAGGCTTCTCCTGGCCTGGAACAGGCTTGAGCTTGCTCGCTTGCTCTCTCTTTCGCTTTTCAAAATAAACAAATTCTTTTAAAGAAGAAGACTTCTCCCCTGCCTTGCCTCCATATGCTCTTCACCTTCAAGCTCTTCCTGCAGGCCCTAGGAGAACTGCGTTATTTGTCCTTGGCTCCTCCCTCTGCCTCGGGTGCACGCTCATCTTCTGCACAAGCCAGCCCCGCACTCCCCTCAATCCCTTTGCACACTCAGTCCCTGCACATAGACTTGAGGAAGTCCTCAAGCAGCTTCCCGGGCCTCCCAGAATGGATTAGGTGACCTAAATTATTCTTTTATACCACACTATACCGTTTGGGGATAATTATGGATGTGCATATATTTGTGCTTAGCTATGTTTTCAATGGCTTTCTCTCTCCAACTAGACTCAGGTCACAGAGAAAGAGGTAACTGGTGTCTATCCCCAGTGCCCAGAGTGTCTTCTTCATAAATGCTTAAAATTGATTATAAAGTAAGGAAAGAGGGGGAAAGAGAGAGAGATGAAGGACAAGAAAGGAGGAGAACATTTGAGGGATCTGAAAGAATGGGCCATAAAACTCAACCAAGTATTTACAAGACTATTTCAATTTGCGGATAATGGTTTGATTTATATAAGTATTATTTATCAGTAGTGCTTCTAGCATACTTAGATATACTCCAATTTGTATACATCTTTAGAGATCCTAACCTGACACCTAAAATGATTTCAAATGAATATTTAAGGTCGCCAAAGTAGATAGTAATTATTTTCCCATCTAAATCTCTGAATTTTGAAAGCAGCAACATCTCACCATCCGGTTCTTTTTATTTAAAGACTGTCTGCTCTTAGGATCGAAGAAAAAAAATAGAGTGGTGAGATCAGACATTTTAAATGATTGATTTTATTTAGTTTTGATATGCCTTTGCTCTTCTAAGCTCTGTGGCCGCAGGATGTGACTGCTACTGAATCTTTTCAGCTCTCACCGCTTATTTCAATCTGCCAAGGTGATTTTTACACAATGCCGTCACTGGTGTTAATGCATTCAATTGCGAATGATAGCAGGACACTGGGGATGATAGGCACTCTTTGTTGCCTGCATTTAGTTATCTGTAGCCAAAGTCTCTAAGAATTGAAGAACTTTCCAAAATATATTAGTGTGCTCCTGTTGCAGATCAGCTTATTTACATACATACTATTATGTCCAACAGAATAGTTCTGGGGATACATCTATATCACACAAACGGAACGAAAACTGCTTGAACTGGGCAGGGAAGATGGAATATTTTTCTTTTCTTTCTTTCTTTTTTTTTTTTTTTAAGAAAAATGAACACATTTGAGAAGGTGCTTAATGTCCCTTCCTTTGGCAAATACTCCTTCCATTATTCCATGTGACTCTCTTACATGGCAAATGTTCAAACCCATACTCCCTGATCATGAGGGTAGACACAGAACCCAAAGCAGGCCCACAGGACATCTGTATTGTTCTGGGACGGGATGAAGTGTTCATAGCAGCACTGCAAAGAAATTAGCTGTGTGACCCCACTCCTAAGGTCTCTGATCTGTTCTTTCACGAGGCACACTTTTACAGCGCTTCAATTTTGTGGACTAGCCAGTAATTTTCTGGTCTATGCCTTTATGTGGTTCTTTCTCTATAAGGTAGGATTAAATTAGAGCTGCATTCTGGTATCTGCAGAAAACCACAAGTGAAACAGGTCGTGAGGCAAGGCAGACCTGATCCTTACCTGTGGTGGCTGCTTCCTAAACGGATAACCTGTTGGAGACCTTTCATCTCTTAATTTTGGATTAATAATCTTCCCTTTTCCTCTTCCTCCCCCTACCTTTAACAGTTTTAATGAGATACAATTTACATGTCATCTATTTTGTAGGTAAAGTTCATCTACTTAAAGTATGTGACTCAATATGTTAGTGTATTTACATAGTTGTATAATCACTACTAAACCCTAAGTTTAGAACATTTTCACTACCTTAAAAATAAACCAGTACTCAGCCGGCGCCGCGGCTCACTAGGCTAATCCTCCGCCTTGCAGCGCCGACACACTGGGTTCTAGTCCCGGTTGGGGCTCCGGATTCTGTCCCAGTCGCCCCTTTCCAGGCCAGCTCTCTCTCTGCTGTGGCCCGGGAGTGCAGTGGAGGATGGCCCAAGTGCTTGGGCCCCGTACCCCATGGGAGACCAGGAGAAGCACCTGGCTCCTGCCTTCGGATCAGCGCGGTGCGCCGGCCGTAGCGGCCATTGGAGGATGAACCAACGGCAAAGGAAGACCTTTCTCTCTGTCTCTCTCTCTCTCACTGTCCACTCTGCCTGTCAAAAAAATAAATAAATAAACAAATAAAAAAATAAACCAGTGCTCATGGGTAGTTACTCCCATCCTTTCGTCCTTCAACCCCAGCAGCTCTAGGTGACTATAATCTCAGCTCTGTCTCCATAGATTAGTCTGTTCTGGACAGCACATGAATAGAACTATATGATGCTGGCTTTGCATCACTTGCCATTGTGGGGTTGAGGTTCACAGGTGCTGTAGCCTACCTTGGCACTTCGTTCATTTTGTATCGATGAGTAGCATCTGGTTCTATGAACATACATGTCAAGGGGCACTTGGGCTGTTTCCATGTTTTGCTGTTAGAAACAATTCTGCTAGGGACATCCACACACAAGTTACTGCATGGGCATGCATTTCATTTCTCTTGATTAGATACCTAGGAGAGGAGTTGGTGGAGCATGTGATAATTCCAGGTTTAACCTTTTCAGGAATTGCCAAGCTGTTTTCCAAAGTGAATTGCACAGTTTAACATTCAAACCAAAATATATGAAGGTTCTGGTTTTTCTACATTCTCATGAATGCTTTCAGTCCTCTTTTTATCATAGCTTTCATAGTGGGAATGAAGTGGTATCTCATTACGGTTTCCTTAATGGTTTATGATGCTGAACATACTGTCATGTGCATATTGGCTATTGATAAATTAACTTTCAAGAAACATCTATTTAAATTATTTATTTTAAAATTCAGTTATTAGTCTACTATTGCAAGGATTCTTTTTAACATATTGAACATACAGTACCTTATCAGTTATATGATATACAAACATTGTCTCACAAAGTCTGTAAATGCACTTTCTTGATTACATGGCTTCCAGTATAAATATTTTAATTTTGGTGAACTCCGGTTTACTAATGTTTGCTTTCTTTTAATTTTTTTGCATATGCCTTTGATAGGGTATCTAAGAAATCAATATCTAACCTACCATCAAATAGACTTATAGCCATAAGGTTTTTTCCCAAGAGTTTTACATTTTCAGCTTTTATGTTTAAGCTTGTCACATATTTCACGGTAATGTTGGTTTATGGAATCAGGCGGGAACTTAACTTCATTATTTGATCGCTAAATGTCCAGTTGTCCCAGAACCATTTGTTAAAAGGATTCCTCTTTCCTCACTGAATTGCCTTGCCTTCTTGCTGAAAATTAACCACAAATGCGAGAGTTTATTTCTTGATTATATTTCTTACTCTACAGGTCTCCTTATGCCATAGCATGCAGTGCTGATTGCTGTGACTATGTAAGTTTTGAGTTAAGAAGTGATTAGCCCCCAAATTTGTTCTTACTTTTCCAGATTGAATTTACTGTCTGAGTCCCTTGCCCTCCCATGTGATACTGAGATCAACTTACTAACAAATGGAAAAAGATATGTATGATTCTGATAGGGATTTTGTTGCATTTGTCAATAAATAGGAAGATAAGATTAAAATTACAATATTCCCCTATCCGGCCGGCGCCGCGTCTCACTATGCTAATCCTCCACCTTGTGGCACCGGCACACCGGGTTCTAGTCCCGGTCGGGGCGCTGGATTCTGTCCCGGTTGCCCCTCTTCCAGGCCAGCTCTCTGCTATGGCCCAGGAGTGCAGTGGAGGATGGCCCAGGTCCTTGGCCCCTGCACCCCATGGGAGACCAGGAGGAAGCACCTGGTTCCTGCCATCGGATCAGCGTGGTGAGCTGGCCGCAGCGCGCCGGCTGCGGCGGCCATTGGAGGGTGAACCAATGGCAAAAGGAAGACCTTTCTGTCTCTCTCTCACTGTCCACTCTGCCTGTCAAAAAAAAATAAATAAAAATAAAAAATGAAAAGAAATATTCCCCTATCCACATTCACTGCATATTTTTTCACATAAATATATGAATGTAAATAAATATAATTTCTTTATAATATTTCATGGTTTGAGTATAAAAGTCTTATACTTCTTTTGTTAGATTCTTTTCCAAATAATTTATTCATCTTCAAGATATTTTAAATGGATTTATAATTTTAGTTTTATTTCTGGATTGTTAATTACTAGTATAGAGAAACACAATTCATTTTTATATTGATCTTATATGCTAAAATTTCTTTGAAATTTATTGGTTTAGTAATTAATTCTTAATCAATTTCTTAAGAGTTTTTATAGGGGCTAGCATTGTGGCATAGCCAGTAAAGCCATTGCCTGCAGTGTTAGCATTCCATATGGCGCTGATTCAAGATCCAACTGCTCCATTTCTGACCCAGCTCTCCTCTGGTGGCCTGGGGAAGCAGTAGTAGCCCAAATCCTTGGTCTCCTGCACCCACTTGGGAGACCCAGAAGAAGCTCCTGGCTTCTAGTTTCAGATCAGCTCAGCTCCAGCTATTGTGGCCATTTGGGGAGTGAACCAGTGGATGGAATCTCTCTGAATCAATCAATCAATCTCTCTCTCTCTCTCTCCCTCTCCCTCCCTCCCTCCGCTTCTCTGTAGCTCTGTCTTTCAAATAAATAAATCTTAAAAAAAAGATTTTCTTTACATAAGAAACACACGTTGTATTACGAGCTTCTGTAGGTAAGTCTCGCTTCTTTCTTCTGTGTGATATTTATGTGTTCCTCGCCTGTTTCTCTGACCAGAACCTCTTCTCGCAATATGAAATAGAAGTGGTGACAGCAGCCCCTCTCATCTTGTTCCTGACCTGAGGGAAAAGTGCCCAGTGTTTCATCTTTAAGGATGATGTCAGCTGAAACCTCTCTTTGCATTAATGAAAACAATACATGGCATAGCATCTGAATTTTAACCTATGAATTTTTTCCAAATACAGTATGTAGTAGACATTATAATGCAAATTATTAAGGCTGAAATTTAAATATATCCTCCTTCTTTAAAAACTACATCTTATCAATCTTCTTCATTAACCAGACACCAAATTACCCACGTAAGTTCCCTCTTATGGAGCTAATCATCCCCATTTCATTGAAGCATTGATGCATTCACTCAACAATCATTCTTTAGCACAACATTGCAAATATTGTAGGAAACAAGCAGCTCACAACTGTGAAATGATTCTGCTACTATTTTCATGAAGGTATAGTCTGATGGTGGAGGCTGCTTATAAGCAAATAGGTAATTAGAGGAATTATAGAGGAAATAAATATGCCAGTGGGATGAAGATTCGCGTGAGATTCAAGAGTCAGGAACAATCTGTGGATGAGATGATTAAAGCAAAACCAAAAGTCTAAGAAGGTGATAATCACTGACATTTAGGAGAGAAGCTTTTCCATGGTGGCCCACATGCAGAATAAACTGACAGCAGTGAGAGCTCAGAATGCAAGGAGGTGAGAGACACCTAGAGTAATCCACAAATAACAAGCGAAAAGGAGAAATCTGAAAAGCAGGCAGAACAATTATACAGGACTTTATAAGTCATGCAAAAAACTTCAGTTGAGTGTGAAGTAAAATAAGGAAAGTATTCACGTTCAGGAGTAGTATGACTTTTCACATACAGATGATGTCTTGCAAAGGGTGCTAACAACCACAGGCTGTGGTCAGCAGGAAGGCATCCCGGGCAGGCTTTTCCAGGTTGCTCTGCTGGTGGTAGAGCTGTAAAGAAGTGGGTGCCTCTGGGGACTTGCTGATGGATTAGAGAGAGGATTAGAAGTCTGGGACAGTGGGTGATCATTGTAATTCTGACTGGAGTGATTGGATAGATAATGATGATAGCTACAGAGGTTAGGAAGGAAGCTCAAAGTAGGCAGCCCCTCCTGTTCTACATTTAGATCTTTTCTTCATGGATAGAAATCTCATCTTATTTGGTTTTGTGTTCTGCCCCATGTCAGTATTAGTTACTTGTCTTATGTGCTGTTTCCAACATAAAACAATTTTAGGAAAAATATGGGAATCTGTTAGTGTATGCAAATATGTTTAAAGTAAAAGAGCTGCAGAAGGGGCAGGAATGCATCGGCGCCTCAAGCACAAATGAAAAATGAAACCTGAGTGTTTGAGGGATCTGCAGGATGTTGTTCTCTTTTTTGCATCTCCATTTCATCCATTTCTCTTTTAACAGATATGTTCTCTCCACATGGCAGCATATACTGTATTCACCCTTTTGCATTTCATCTTCTATTTCATGAAATGACTGACATTCATGGATGTTAGATTGTTCTGCCAAAGCAGTGAACTGTGGGACACATATATGACCCCCTTTTCAGTATTTATTTCCCCTAAATTTTTCCTACCAATTGTGATTTGATTTTTCTCATAGTTTTTCCATCCCTTTCTATTTCCAAATATGGTATTTTAATATTATATTTGGTATTTACCTAGCACTATATCTGGATAGAGATGACCATAATCTAGCTGAAACTAGTCAGTGGATCCCACTTACCCATTCTAGCCTTTGATATAGAGACTGGGGAGATACTGTGGCCTATTTTCAATCGACTGTAAGAGAATTAATACCAGATCATATTTGGGAGCTGCTAATAGGTTTTCTGTTTGTATGGATTGTAATATGATGTTTGGATTTGCTGAACCATTTTGTATCATGATGAAGATATCTGGGAGTTGTGGTCATCTATCAAGTAGACATAGAGAACGAAGCTTACACCATGGAAGTAGTAAACTCAGGAAGTAACCAGGTTCTGAATAATCTCTTTTGACTTTGTTGCTGCTCACATGAATCCAATACAACTTTGAAACTTTCACCTACATGAGCCTATAAATTCTTTTTGCTATTGAAATTAAAATTAGATTTTTGTCAGTTGAAACAAGGGTCCTAAGCAATAGTATAAATTTAATTTAATAGATGTATAGCATCAGCTCTCTGGCTTTTAAGTCCTAAATCTGTATACATGGGACTCACTAGCATAGGTCAAGGGCCATCCTTAAAGTGATCCTTTACAAACAGGTAATTGAAGGAAGTAAGGTTATGAACATCTTTTAGAGCCATGAAGTTAAGCCTCAATAAAAGAGGATCAAGTGTGGCCAGCACCGCGGCTCACTAGGCTAACCCTCCGCCTAGCGGCGCCGGCATACCGGGTTCTAGTCCCGGTCGCCCCTCTTCCAGGCCAGCTCTCTGCTGTGACCCGGGAGTGCAGTAGAGGGTGGCCCAAGTCCCTGAGCCCTGCACCCCATGGGAGACCAGGAAAGCACCTGGCTCCTGCCTCCTGCCATCGGATCAGCGCGGTGCCCCGGCCGCAGCGTGCCTTCCGCGGCGGCCATTGGAGGGTGAACCAATGGCAAAGGAAGACCTTTTTCTCTGTCTCTCTCTCTCACTGTCCACTCTGCCTGTCCAAAAAAAACAAAAAAAAAAAAACAAAAAAAAACAAAAAAAAAAAAACAAAAAAAAAACAAAAGAGGACCAAGTGCTGTCTCTGGCACATTTTTCCCTGGCTCCATGAAACTTCCTTAAAATTTAATTGACTTTCCTGCATGATTATGTTTTCCAGCATTGGTGCCGTAGATGTAACTATGTTTATGCTCAAGACATAACAGTCTATCTTTGTGATTGATGGGTCTCCATTTCCCAGTCCATTGAACGAATTTTAAATGTACTTCACAGTGATTTGTTTCTAGGATTGTTGAAGATCATAGATGAGATTGAGCATTGCAAATATTTACCACGTAATAAGCTATCAGTAATTGTTAGCTGGAAGTTTTATCATTCCATTATTCTTTCTTCCAGTTGCTCAGTGGCATAGACATATGACATAAGAAATTTATTATAAAAGTTCTCTATAAATGTGGATTTGGTTAAATAATCACAACTTCATCTTATCAACAAAGCTTTTCTTTTTTTCAGTCTTTTGTAGGCCTATTGAGAGAAGACATTAATATGTATTTGTATTCTCAGTACCTAAATCAGTATTCGGATCACTAACTAGATGGAATGATGAATTGATAAATAGTGATTCGTAACTCACAGTCTAGTGCTTATCCACGCGAGAGATTCAACTAGGCTGTTAAAGAATATTATTTAATCTTATGAAAAGATTTGGAAACCCCATTTGATGGAGGAAAACAGAATTTTAGGTGTTCTTATCACTTGTGCAAGATCTAGCCACCTACAAGTGAATGGTAAAGAAATATTTTGTCCTTTCCCAAATGTTCCTGTTGACTCCAAAGCAGAGGCTTCACCTAGAGCAACGCGATGACAAGCTTCTCATCATGAAGTGATGTAATTTTAAATCTTGTTTTTCCTTTAAGCACTCAGAGCTTCCAGGCATATTGGGCATACAATTTGGAATCAATCATTCACTGGTTGACTTGCTAGCCATATTGATTGATCTAACTTGCATTGACACATGCACAAATGAAGAAGTTGACTGTACTGGAGTTAGTTGTATAACAAGCATTAACCAAAATCAAGGGGCTAAAACTCTTGACTTCAGCACTAGAAATACTAATTTTGAAATAAACAGCTATAAAAATGGTCTAATGTGCTGCTATTATTCAACTTAAAGCCTAAGGGGAAAATTACTAATATTTCTCTAAGCACCAAATATATTCCAGCATGTTTTTAGACCTAAATCCACTCCATTTTTTCTAAATAATAGATGGCCAGTGACTTTTAACAACACCAATATGTCTGTATAAATATGTAAAATCTAACAAAAACTTGTATTTTTATAGACTCTAAGGGCATATTTTAAATGCAAATGGAGCATTTTTAAAATGTGTACAACATCTTAGCCTTTGAAAAGTTCTCTTACTTCTTATTCTTCACTGTTGAAAATCCCTGGTTCCCCTTTCCTTGTCACCATTGTGGGATAAAAGAATTCTGGCTGTGAACTGGTCTTTCTTGAAGAATCCATTAAAGTTTAAGCTTGTGCATTGCATCAAGTAAGTAACGTGTTCATTTCCCCCAGAGCAGATCACAATTCTTTTGTGTCTATTAACACACAGGGGAAAATGTAAAAGAAAGGAAGAAACAAAATTGTTTTGCAGTGAGAATCTGCATATAAAGGGATTGGAAGTCAGATTTCACCACAGCATGCAGGATGTTAGATAAAATAGGTAACTATGATAAGACTTTCTCTAATTGGGAAATAATGGTTCTAAATTCCAAGAAATAGTTTGTAGTAAAAAGAAAAAAATAACACAGACAAAAATCAGAAGGAAATATTCATGATTACCCTTATGAATATATTAAATAGTCTTTGAAAGTAAATTTTGGGGTTATCTGGGGACCAAGGCTCATATTCTGTTTTAATTATTTCAGTCACTTTTAAACATGTTTGTTTTTGAAAAAAAAAATTATCAGATTGCCTGATGCAAATGTCACAAAGGTTTATTCTGGGACGTGTATGAAGTGATCGCTGATTTAAACAGCATAGAAATTCAAAGTACTGCAAGCCCAGCAGGAGGGTTAGGTTTGGTTTTTTTTTTTTTTTTTTTTGGATAGGAAGAGCTCCTTGGCTGTCCAAACAGATAAATTCAACCCAATCCAGTGTGTGTCTGTCAACCTGCTAAGCTCAGACACATGCTCATGTCGTGTTCCTGGAGAAGATCTGATCTGGGAATACTGAATCACACCAACACAGCTGAAAGAGACTGATAGACTTTGCCAGAATGTCCATTGTTAAATTCAAATGAGCAATAGAATTATCAAGGAGAGGATCCTAGCCTTGCTTCCACTGTACATCCAATCTCCAAGCTATGCCAGAAGCAAGATAATCAGAAGGTTGTGTTTTGTCGTATAAGGATAAGGGGGGCTGATCTTATTGATTTTCATGTTCAAGAGCTCACATTTCCTGACGGATACACAGCTTCTCTTCAGAAGCAACAATGATCCCTTGCTCACCTTGAAACGGACACTGGCATTTCCTTCTATGAATGTCCTTTTTTTCTAATCTAATTGTCATTCATTACTCTTTATGACTGACCATTCTTCCTTTACACATACTGCTATCTTCATTCATGTTTTATCTGACCTATGCATTGTTTCATATATTTCAAATTAGGGGAAATATAGCCTTGATTTAAGTGCAGGTATGTGATTCATAACTTTCAATAATTTTCAACATCATGTTTATCTGCCTAATATCTCATTGATGGAAACTTCTACATTTTCCACACTGTTCTTTACATCCTGCCCACAATTCTTTAATTCTGGTAAACATACCATTCAGAAGGCATCACTCTCACATTTTTGAAACACACCCATTGAGCAGTGACACCCAAGAAGAAGCAAAGTGTTGAGAACGGGCATTCACATCCTCTGCAACGTGTACAGAAGGCCTACTAAGTGCTAGACACTACTCTGGAGATACAACAGTGACCGAAGCCAAGGTCCTGACCTCATAGAGCTCACATTCCATTGGGAAACTAATGATATACAAACAAGTGAACCAAAATGTAAATGATAAAAGTGAGATAATGGGAAGTAACATGAAGATAAGCTAAGGCAAGGGAATATAAAATACAGGGATTGTTCTATCAAATAGGGTAAATAGGATGGTCAGGGAGATGGTAACATGCAGAATTATGAATAATTCATATTTTCCCTCAACATAAGCAAAATCACACTAATAAGCCCAGCAAGAGCTTATTGGCTACAAAGCACTTATGCTCCCCACTGAGTATGACTCAGGTGAAGTAGTGCAGAGTAGAAGGCTAGACACAGCTAAGGTCTATTTCCAAGAAGATTCCATGATTCTATTCTATGATTCTCAATAGATATGAAGTCTGACCAGCAGACCTCATATCAACCTATTACAAAATTATATTGAAATGTTTATAATTCAGAAATAAATGCAAACTGACAACCCCAACCACAACTAAAATCTTACCACATTTACTAGCCAGGGTTTTTAATTAGTTTCCACTAACTAAATATATTTTGTGCAGAAATCCACTGTAGAAACATTTAATATATATTTAATCAAAGAAAATAGTATCACGAAAGTTTTTCTTCTCTCTTCTCTGTCATCGCTCTAATTCAGAAACAGAACACATGGACAAAGAACAGCCCTTTGCTAATGTCATACACCATTTCCCTTACTTCCATACCATACCTAGTTATTGATCATTAAATAGTACTAATAATATATCTAATACATGTGCTGTGATGATTAAATAATATATATCAAGCTATAAATACATGGTTATATATATATGGCATTTAGCAGTGCTGAATACATCCTAAGGCATAGCAGAATATTGCATACATGGCCCCAGTATAACACTTTTCCCTGTATATTTGCTCTTGGCCATGTGAATGTGTAGCTCCTTCTATAAAGAGGCAAATGGTAATTCTCTCCCCATTTAAATCTGTCATAACCTTTGGATTCGATTTAGCCAACAGAATGCAGTAAAAATCACAGTTCACTAATTCCAAGTCCCATCCTCAAGCAGTCTCAGCTGAGAGTAACTTCAAGAAGTTTACAGGAAATATGGAATTTAAAAAGTTTATTTTGGTATAAAACTTTTTAAAAAATCTATGAATAGTTTTTCATAATATGTACTCTCCATAAACTTCCTGAAGATTTTCACATGCATCAGTTTCAAAATGTGTGCACCAACATAAACTTATCTTTGAACCCATCATCCCACAAACTTATTGAGGTACCCTCATATGCTTTTGGAAACTTGCCTCTGCTATAAGAATCAGCCAGAGCTACCTGATGCTTAAAGAGAGACCACATAGAAAAGAAATGAGTGAGCCGGCACCGCGGCTCACTAGGCTAATCCTCCGCCTAGCGGCGCCGGCACACCGGGTTCTAGTCCCGGTCGGGGCGCCAGATTCTGTCCCGGTTGCCCCTCTTCCAGGCCAGCCCTCTGCTGTGGCCAGGGAGTGCAGTGGAGGATGGCCCAGGTGCTTGGGCCCTGCACCCCATGGGAGACCAGGAAAAGCACCTGGCTCCTGGCTCCTGCCATCAGATCAGCGCGGTGCGCCGGCCGCAGCGCGCCGGCCGCGGCGGCCATTGGAGGGTGAACCAACGGCAAAGGAAGACCTTTCTCTCTGTCTCTCTCTCACTGTCCACTCTGCCTGTCCAAAAAAAAAAAAAAAAAAAAAAAAGAAAAGAAATGAGTGGGTCTTTGAACTAATCATGTATGTGCTTGTAGGAACAAACAGCCAGCCTCAATCAATAAAGTCAAACTCAATCTGTAGCATCTTCCAACTAACTCGTAGACTCATGAGAAATTGTTGTTTTTTTTTAACTTATTTTTATTTCTAATCCAACATCATATCAGGGTAATAACTAAACCATACATGCACAATGTATGCCAGCTCTCATCAGTATCATTCTGCTATGGACATATAAGGACACTGGAGTTTGTACACAGCATAAGGTATGTCACATCAAGAAATGAAGCACATGATATAAGCATATGTGGTAGAAGATTTAAGTTTATTAACACATTCTGCTGGTTTACAGTTTCACCAGACAAGATGAACTCCCATTTAAGATATTATATCAATTTCTCCAGGATTCTGGAATTGGACAGATACTTGTACACATAAACATTGTCTTTGTTTATTTAATTTATTTGGGAGATAGGTAGACAGAACTGCCATCCACTGTTTCACAACATTCAGCCTGAGTGTGGGACAAAGCCAGAAGGCAGGGACTCACTACAAGTCTCCCACATGGGTGGCAGGGAGCCAACTACTTGAACCATTACTTGGTGCCACTCAGTGTAAACACTCGCAGGAACCTGGAACAGGGAGCAGAGCCTGCACCTGAAGCCAGGCACTCTGAAGTGGGATTTAACCCCTAAGCCAAATGCCTGCCCCATCTTCAGGTGCTGAGAGTCTGGGATGTTGTCCAGAAAATCACATGCGGGACATGGCCATACATGTAGCATCCCACATGTTTTGTCCTTTCATCATCAAAGTGCTATGGGTGCTTGGGGAATCTGCTGCTTGGATATGATTATACAAGTCTTACTCCCAAGTATAACTTTCAGAAAAGAAAAAGAAATTTCATTAAAATTGTCAATGGACAAACCCTAGAGCAATTGAGGCTGTTAATCAAGCTTTCTCTAACAGATCCCATCTATCTAAAGATAAATAATTAAAAAAAGACCCTGAACTACATGAAATCAATTACATGTAAAAGATAGTATAAATCTTAAAACTTTAAGAGGAGGCAATTTCTAGTAAGAATAGAGTAGCCAAAGTTATATGCTTTTTGGTTAATTCTTATTTTCTATAATTCATATGACTTACTATCATAATTAAAAAGTACTTTTAAAATATTTACTTATTTACTTAAAGAAAGTAGAGAGAGAGAGAGAGAGAGAGAGAGGAAGAGAGAGAGAGAGAGAGAGATCTTTTATCTTCTGATTCACAACCCAAATGGTACAATGACCAGACCTGAATTCCATCCAGGTCTCCCATGTGGGTAGCAGGGGTCTAAGTGCTCGGGCCATCTTGTGCTGTCTTCCCAGGCACTTTAGTGGGGAGTTGGGTCAGAGGTGGAGCAGACAGAACTTCAGCTGGTGCCATATGGGATGCAGGTATTGCAAGTATCAGTTTAACCTGCTGTATCACAACTCTGACCTCCCCTTTTTTGTAAATAATAATAATAATAATTTTAAAGTAAATATACACAAATGCTTTATCATTAAGGTGTTGTTTTTTTTTTTTTTTTTTTTTTTTTTTTTTAGCTGTGAGCTATAGATATCTCTTAGTTACTTAAATATAAAGCTTTTATCACTTGACTACTGACCGGCACCAAGTCACTAAAACAAGTCTTGAAAAAGACCAGGAACCAGGAAGCAGCAGCGTCTACAGTCAGGGCCCTGCTACAACAGCAACCTCCTCTGTGTAGGACTGGCGCCAGCCGCTGCTGCATCTGAACACTGGGGCCATGGGGCTCACTCCGGCTGCTGTCCCCTGACAGTTTCTCCTCCCAAAGAACTCCACAGGTCCTGTCATTTTTGGATTGGACCATTGCTCACATTTCAGCATCGCTGAAGTGAGCCACCAAGTGTTTAAATATAATTCACATGTCCACAGTTTAACACCTCTGAGTGAAGAAGGAATATTGGATTCTATTATGCTTCTCAGATAGCAATAGCATCCCTCTCCCCATCAAAATGGAAGAAGTTCTAGGAATGGGACGGAGGTCTGGATATCGACAACCAGGAGAAAAGAACAAATATGATCAGAGAGGGCAGCAGGAAGAATTATTAATCATTTTCTTTTCTTAAAGGAGCTAAGCTAACTCATTTAGCAAAGAATTTCAAGTAACCCTGATACAGTTTTTCTCTTCTTGAAGATATTTAAAGCCTCCTAAAGCTCTGCCTCGAAATGCCAGTAATGGGACTTATTTCCTGATAAAAATACACACCATTAACTGAATCCAAAGGAAAAGAAGTTGTCAGTCCTTTTTCAAACGGATTTGGTCCGTGTCAGCATTTTTTCATCTTTCTAATTCCCATCTCTATGAATTTGGTTTCTGTGAAAGGTAATGGGTGGTGAGGTCCATGAAACAAATAAGTTATTTTTAAAAGGGAATTATAGAGCCGTATGCAATCTTTTTACTTCTGGACACTAGAAATGACACACTTCATTAAATGCAGCTCCGGGGAAACCACAGACCACAGATAACACACAGCCCTCATTCCAACTCGGAGGCTTATATGGTACCACCTCTCCACTCTCTTTAGCCAGCCATATGCTCAAAGTTGAACCGCTTAAAAGTGCCCCTGATGGAGAGAACTTTACTGGTTTAAGTTTTTATCAAGTTCACTGCATATTCTCCTTCCTTTTTAAAAATGACAAGTGGGGTGTCAGAAAGAGAAGGAAGGAACAGAGGAAAAAAAAACACATGACCCTGACTTAAATCACCCACAGAATGAAAACCTGGGGCCTGGGGAGGTGTCTGCAGGTGAGGGGATGGAGCCGTGTACCGTGGAGTAAGCAGTGTGGGCTTGAGCCCAGCTTGGCTTCAAACCCCAGTTCCACAATTTTCTACGAGCATGACCATAAGCAAAATTGCCAAGTCTTTTGTACCTCAGCGCCCTTACCCAAATAGGGAAATGGTGATAATTTTAATACATCTGACTCAGCCTGAGGGCCAGTACCTTCTAGCTAATATATTATGATTTTAACTGTCAGGAAAAAAGAGACAGAATATGAAGCCACAGCCAGACCAGGTTTACCCAAAAGAATAAAGCCTGGTAGGGGCTCACTCCCAGGTGAACACACAGCATAGAGAGCGCACCTGCCCTTACAGACTGGTCGTTTATATTATTCAAAGTGATGGGGACGGCTCAGGGATCTGAGCTAAAGCTGGGCTGCTGAGACAGAGAGAGAGCGTGGGCTCAATCTAAAGGTCATGTGAGATCACAAGTGTGAGCTGGGAGGGGTTTGGGCTGAGGCTGAGGCTGAGGCTGGACTCTGGGGCTGAGCTGCTAAGTTGGAGGAAGGGGGCTTGGGAGGCATGGGGAGAGCTCTGGCTGATGGCTGGATTTTTCTGCTAGTGGTGTCCAGCAGTCCAGGCAGGGCAGGGCAGGGCAGGTCAAGGCACGGTGGGGCTGTGTTAACAGCGCAGAGAAATGGGGACCTGCTTAATGTTATATAGGAGAGGGGTCAGTATGAATCTAAGGCTTTTTGTCCTTGCTCCCTCACTAACTATTTCCACTAGCTGTGGATAGTGCAGAACTGAGAGCCAGGTAAGGACAAGTGGCTGTCCTCGTACACCACAAAATACATCAGCAGTTCTAAAGTCTGAGCCCGCAGAAAGCAATGTGGATAAGCCACCATTAGTTCCCATCCTAACGACTTCAGCAAAGGGAAAATGTTTTCAGTAATGGAAAGTTAAGTTCAAGTCTCAAGCTGGTAAAAACTGTCAATATGTGCTCATAATTGCATGTTACAGATCGCTGCAAATGTTGCCATTACATTAATCACATAGCAAATTCCTACAGCAAATGGGATCCTGGGAGCAGCTGTAGTGCCATCAGCCTTCTTTGTGTCCTTGCTGTGGAGGTGGCAATTGTCCTAATGTATCGAGAAGCTCTTTGTGTGCTATATGTGATTTTTAAATGTTAACCAGTATATTTCAATATAAAAACATCAGCTTGGGAGACATAATTTAAGAAATCACTGTAAAATCATTCCTAAGTATGAAAACATGATGGGAATCATAGTCATACCTACTTGTACAAACTGGGCTGAGACTTCTCTGTGACTTCTGCTGCACCTGTTCATTCTAGCTCATTTGGATGAGTAAAAGGAATCCTAAGAATCACATCAAAAGTCAATCCTGGGGCAGGTGTTTGGACTAGCAATCAAGTCATTGGTCAAGATGCCTGAATCACATATTGGATTGCATATGTTCAAGGCTAGGTTCTTCTCCCACTGCCTGCTACTGTGCACCATTGGAGGCCACTGATTATGGCTCAGGTAGTTGAATCTCTGACCCTCACATGGGAGACACGGATTGAGTTTCTGATCTTGGCTTCAGCCTGGATCTTTCTTGACCATTGCAAGCATTTGAAAAGTCACCCAGTGGATGAGGGCTTTCTATCTCTCAGGGATTCTCTGCTATGCCTTCTCCCCTCTGCCCTAGCCACCAACATCGATTTTAAAAAATAAGTAAAACAAAATCTGACATTCTGAAGTGCCTCCTGCCTCCCAAGCCTGCTCTCTTAAATTGTTCTCCTCAACTTGGTGAATGTTAACCAGGTACTCCAGGTTGCTGAGGGCCATGGTGATGTCATCCACTTTCTGAGCAGATCCCCTGGCATTACCTTTACAAAATTCTACAGGTATATCCATAACTCACAACTTACTGCCAGTTCAGCCCAAACTGCCACCCATGGCATCTGTGTTGTCACAACAACAATGTAAGAAACAGGTGACACTGTACTATGTTCCAGACACCATTCCTCATATTTCACCTTCAATCAATCGTATGATTCTCACAAGTAGATAGGCTTGTTCCCAATTTGTAGATGAGGAAACTAAGGCACTGGGAGTTTATACTCTTTGCTTAGAAAAGGCAGAGCAGGCTGTTCTGCTTCCACTGTCACCAGTCCCCACCACCCCACCACCCCAGGTCTGTTCTAACACAGAAGTCAGAGTTGCCCTTTAACCTTCGTGGTCAGCCCTGCACTCAACAGTCCAGGCCCCACGGAATAGCCATGACACCCTAAACGGCCTCATCTCCTGCTGTTTTTCAATCAGTTTACTTGATCCCACTTTGTGCCCTGCACAGAACTGGTCCCCCTTTGTGTTCTGGAACATTCTAGTATGCCTCTGGCTAAGCAGATGTCTTTGTTGCCCTTCCCTTCATGTTTCAAGTCTTACTCATTATTTCCTCTTAATGAACTCTGTCCTGGTTTCTTTATTTGAATTTGTACCTCTCTTCATGCCAAACTTTCCAATCCACATTTCTTGATTTTTCCTCCTTAGCAATTGTCATTTTCTAACATGGTATACATTTAACTTCTCTACTTATTATGCTTCTCTATCAGCTACCAAAGGTCAGAAATTTTTGTCTTCATTGCTATATCCATACAGCCTAGAACAGAACTTGGTACATAGTACATGCTTAATGCATATTTATTCAATGAAAAATATATCTTTATTAAATAAAACAATTATCTAATCTAAAAGTCATTTGTATTAGGTTTTTAGATTGCATAGGTTAAGAATGCACACGTATAGGCATAATTATAAACCACAGTGGCCGTTATATATCAAGAATACGGGTAAAGCCCTAATATGGTTCCAACATGCCCACTCCAAAATTCAGACACTGGGGTGGGCATTAAGACACTGATTGGGATGATCATATTGCATTTCTAGGTGCCAAGTCACAAATCTACTCCTGATTCTAGCTTCTTGTTAATATGCACCCTGGAAAGAAGCAGGTGGTATCTCAAGGACTTGGGTTCCAGGGCTGGCATTGTGGCACAGTGGGTTAAGTTCTGCCTACAATGCCAGTATCCCATATTGGTGCCAGTTTGAGATCCAGCAGCTCAACTTCTGTTTCCCTGATAATGTGCCTGGGAAAGCAGAGGAAGATGGTCCAAGTGCTTGGACCCACTTGGGAGACCCAGAAGAAGCTCCGTGCCCCTGGCTTCAGCCTGGCCCACCCCCAGCCATTGCGGCCATTTTGGGGAATAAACCAGTGGAAAGAAGATTTCTGTCTCTGTCGCTCTCTGTAACTCTGCCTTTCAAATAGATACAATCTTAAAAAATTCAGCTCAAATTCAGGCATTACCATTGTGATGCTGTTAAGAGGTGATTAGGCCACAAGAGTTCCTCCCTCACGAATGGGATGGAGGTCCTTAGACAAGAGGCCTCCCACAGCATTGGTTCATCTGGCTTGCACTTCCTACTCCACATTTGAGGACACAGCAAGAAGGTCCTCACAGCAAGAAGGTCCTCACCAGGTCCTCATTAGAAGCTGACACCTTGATCCTGGACATCTCAGCCTTTGTAACTCTCAGACACAACTTCCTGCACTTTATTATGACCCAGACCGGGGTATTTTGTGGTATTACCACAAATGCCTTAACACGTTCGCCACTCTGATGATCACATCAATCTTTCACTCAGCATATACCTTTATAAAAACTACCTCATTTCTTCTTCTTAAGACAACTGATAGTTTTATGTACTCTTCCTCCTCAAAGCTGCATTTGACAATGTTAATATGATCTTGCCAAATAAAAATATCAGCGTATAGAATTCCATACAAAAAAATTTCCAGGAACTCTCATACTCTGAGTCTAACTCCCATAATCCACAAACTGAATGCACGCCTCTAAATAATCAGGAAATAACTAGAGTTTCAATTCATCTTGTCCCGCAAGGATTCTGAAAAGCAAGTCCATTCAATGCCGACTTTCAAATTCTATCATCTTTCACTCGTACCCCTAATCTCTGGGCACTTTAGCAATATTGTAATTTCTTCAACAGCCCTTCCTGTCCCAGAAATGACTTCTGCTAATGTACTTTTCTTTAAAATATACTCAAGTTAAAATCATACATAACATTTGATGTAGGCTAATGCATAAATTTTCTTTATTTTATAAGTTTGTAGCATTTGTGTGTGGTAAAAGTACCCTTTACATATTGGATTTAATGCTTGCTATAATTCCAAGAAATCTGTTTCATTCAGATGACTTTAAGCAATCAACAGAAAAAAACAAAGTAAACTAAGATTTATCTTGCTTTTATCTAAATATGTCTGTACACCATTTAGAGCTTGGACTTTTAGCTTAGACTTATGCTCATTTATTTATTTATGTCCTATTCATAAAAAAGCCATAAAGATCAGATATGTATACTACCCCTAATGGCCTTTTGAAATGAAATTAAACCAGGCTACAATATAATGTCCCAAAGACTGTAAATGTATTAATTTACTGGAGTTATTGTGCAGGCTCATTTCTCACACATCAAAGTGTCTTAGGGGCAGAAGGCTTTGTATTAAATTCACTTCCATTTGCATCAACATCATATTAAATGAAGAAATTCAATTGTTACTTTTAGAGAGCTTGACTATCTCCAATATATCAAACTAAAAAGAATGCATTGTCAAGTGCACCTTCAAAGGGATGTTGCATTCAATTATTTATATTAAATATCTCTATTCATTGACATTTTTGTTTATATGAAAACAGAAAATCCAAGATACCATCATGACTATGGTATTATTTGAAAGAAAAATAACTTTTCAAAGGGTTATTCTCTTTTTATGAAGATCCCCCAGGTTATTTAAAACAATATAATCTTACTATGTGCAATATTTAGAAATTATTTACCTAAGTACAAATCATCAAATGAAAAATAAGAGACTGAGATCAAAACAAGGTATTTAAGACACATAACATAAATTGATTTAAGAACTCCTGTCTCCATTCTCATCCATGTCACTGTCAGTCAGGTTTAGAGACATGTATAGAAAACAGTATTAATTCATTGGTTAGGTAGTGAATACAATAAAAAAAAAAAAAGAGAATACAATAAAACAGAAATACAGGCCTAGGTTTTGTTGCTTATAATTTTGTTGTAACTAATTGCATCCTTCTGATGATATTTCCCAAATCCCAATGCCCCAAGGATTTTCTGAGAAACAGTACTTAGATCTGGAGAGTTGATGAGGTTCAAGTTCAATTGCAGGAGGCGAGGGGGCAGGTGCAAGATTAATTCACAGTTGGAGAAACAAAACACTTGTTTGGTTTGTTTCTTGATAATTCTTATCTGAATCTATTCATTTATTAGGCATTTTAAAATGATATTTATTCTATTTATTATTTATTCATTAGACAAAAACTTTCTCAAAAGATAATTTTCTCTCCTCAACTATTTGTAATAGGTAGGTCTAAGAAGAAGATCCTTCTCTTTTTTAAAATACTTCACTTTGAAGATACATCATAAGCTATTTAATAAGTCCTTTATGCATGGACACTTAAGCGTATTTCCATATATTTACTATCAAAAATAGTTTTGCATGGGACCAGTGCTATATCATGGTAGGCTAAGCCTCCCCCTGCAGCACCGGCATCCAATAAGGGCTCTGGTTTGTGTCTTGACTGACCCTCTTCCAATCCAGCTCTCTGCTTATGGCCTGGGAAAGCAGCAGAAGATGACTCAAGTGCTTGGGCCCCTGAACCAGTGTGGGAGACCCAGAAGAAACTCCTGATTCCTGTCTTCAGATCAGCTCAGCTCCAACTGTTGCAGCCATTTTGGGAATGAACCACTGGATGGAAAACCTCTCTCTCTCTCTCACTATACTTCCCAAATGGATAAAAAATAAAATATTTAAAAATTAATTTGTATTCCATAGCCTTGTCTAAACCACTTTTTATGTTTCAATAATTAGTCTCAGCATGGAATCATAAGGGTGTGATTGCCAGGTCAAAGGATAAATACGTCACGATCTCCCTAGATATTGCAACTTGCTCTCCGAATGAGTAGTACCACTCACTCTGGAGCTCAGGCAGGCTAGTTCCAACAGAAGAACAACCTGGTGAAGGGACTCTGCAAACAGCACTGGAAAACTAGAAAAGAAGCAGTGAGGGTGGCAAGAATGAAGAAACTGGAGGGGTACTAGGATGGCCGGGACGTGGAAGATCCACCAAAGGAAATTTTCAAATTGTAACAAATTGCCCAGGAGATCATTAAATTTCACAAAGAGTCAAACACGGAGGAGTAGAAAATCAACTGAACAAAAGATGACTGAATACAATCATTATCTGGCCCTGGCTTAACATGTCTAATTTTGTAAACGTCTTCCGCATCTACAGTCATACTTAGAGCAGTTCCTAGAGACTGAAGAAGAAAGCTAAAAGAGATAGGTGATTTCCTTAAAACTCAGACAAAAGATTAATTGTAAAGGATCTTAACTTCTCAATCATGAGTCAATAGGCAAGTTTATAAGGGTGTGCTTATATTTTTTCAGATAAATAATGCTGAATTTTATAAAAGAAGCTGTGGGCACTGTTGGCATCATTAGATTATTCTCACGCATTAACCACCTGCAGGGCAACACTCATACAAGCTCAGTAAGAGGCCCAAGGGACCTTCTTCAGATCACTGTTGAATAAAATGAAACTCTCCACTAAAGCCCTGACAAGTGAAATATATACCCATTGGATCAGCAGTCCAGAGTCATAATTATATTAGTAAAATACAGTTCACTTCCATGATTTCTATCACTGGTCTTTAGTAGTTGAATAGAACATAGGCTATGAAGAAGCTGGAAGTCTGTCTATAGTATGATTTTTTTCTTTACATGCAGATTTCTTACTGTAATCCTGTTTATCTTAGAATATGAAGATTCTTCAAAAGATTCATGGACATACACATTATGATACCTTCAGCTTTGTTTTTCTTGTTTAAGATTGCTTTAGCTATTCAGGGTCTCTTTTGTTTCCATATGATTTTTTTCAACTGCCCTAATATTCAAAATATCTTAGAAACACTATCCATTGTTATTACACTTATAATTTGTGATAACATTGGTTCACTCTGATTTAGTCTCTACTTTGTGTAATCCTGTTACATGTATGATACAGAAATGGAAATACAAACTTCTTTCTAATATAGCCTTGTTTTCAAATAGGTTAGTTCACTTGTATAGCACTTATATTTTCCGCATAAGCATCATTGATTGATTTTTTTCCAATTAAAAACTATAATGGCTTTCTTAATGAGTGTGACTTTTAAAAATATTTAGAAACTTGAAACATTTCCAAAAATAAATGTATCTAGTTTTCAGTGTTACTAATGCCTGTAAAGGATCTTAGATGGTTGAACCCTAAAGCCAGATTTATAATACACCCAGTGTGTTCTCTTTAGGGAAGTCATGTGACTTCACTGAACTCCCACCAAAAAAACTAAATTATCTCAAAAATTAACAGTTTGTTCTGTACCTCCTAGAATTGCCAATTAAATATCAGTTTAATCCTTATGATTTTTAACATTGATTTTTCCTTAGTTTTGAGATTGTCATTGATATTTTGATTGGGATAACACTCAATCTGTACATTTCTTTGGGTACTATGGACATTTTGATGATATTAATTTTTCCAATCCATGAACATGGAAGATTTTTCCATTTTTTGTGTATCATCTTCTATTTCTTTAATATTTTGTAGTGTTCATTATAGAGATCTTTCATGGTTAAATTTATTCCAAGGTATTTAATTTTTTCTGTAACTATTATGAATGAGAATGATCTTGCAAGTGCTTTCTTAGCCATGGCTTTGTTTGTGTACACAATGGCTATTGATTTCTGTGTTGATTTTATATCCTGTCTCTTTACCAACTGCTCTTATGAGTTACAATAGTCTCTGAGTGGAGTGTTTTTGTTTCATTATATATAGGATCATGTCATCTGCAAACAGAGATAGTTGATTTCCTGTTCTCTGGTTTGTATCCCTTTGATATCTTATTCTTGCTGAATGACTCTAGTCAAAACATCCAGAACTATATTGAAAAGTAAAGGTGAAAGTATGCATCCTTGTTTGGCTCTGGATCTTGCTGGAAATTCTTCCAATTTTTCCCCATTCAATATGATTTTGGCTCTGAGTTTGTCATATATGGCCTTGATTGTATTGAGGAACATTAGTTCTGTACCCAATTTGCTTAAGGTTTTTACCATGGAAAGATGTCGTATTTTATCAAATTCTCCCTTTCTATCAATTGAGATAATCATAGTTTTCCTTCTTCAGTTTGTTAATATGAAATGTCACATTTATTAATTTGAGTATGTTGAACTATCCATGCATACCAGGGATAAATCCCATTTGGTCTGGTTCAATGATCTTTCTGCTGTGTTGTTGGATTTGATTACCTAGTATTTTGTTGATTATTTTTGTGTGTTTATTCATCAGGGATATT